>NW_021940917.1:5995301-6017884 GCF_001715985.3 Manacus vitellinus | reverse complement strand
CCGGCCCATGGAATGTCCGTCCGGGGACTCGGGACAGGCACCTTGCTGCCTTCTCCCGGGCCGTGCTGAGGGGCGGTAGGTATCGGGATGCATTGATGCCTGAGACGCCCGGGGGACAAAGGTATCCTGCAGGAAAGGGGACTGTGTCCATTCCCTGGGAGCAGGTAGTGAGAGGCTGGCCGAGGAGGTCTGCTGCAGGTCACTGGTTCAGGGAGAAGGGAAAACACCTGGCCACGTGGAATTGGACAGGGATTTTTAAATGATTTGGCAATGGCTACAAGACAGATGCTAGCCAGATCCATAATGACTTTCTGCTGCTATTGACCTGATACGGATGTGAACTAGTGACCCTTGGGGCAAAATGCGCTATAGTCTATTACGAATTCCCCCAGCCACCAAATCGTCCTCATAGATTCAAATATTTATGTCCATCAACAAAACAAACTCTGCTCCAAGCAAGACATGCTGCAGATGGGATGAGAAAAAGAATTCTCTGCTGTAAAGACCAAGTAAAAATAAAGCAAGTCAGTGTACGAAGAAAGTTGCACTAAACCATAACAAATTTGGATTAATTTAATTCCTAATTTCATGCACAGTCCATCTGAAAGTATTCTCAATTATTCGAGAATTAAATTAGCTTTTCAAACATAGATGTTGTCTTTAGTCTCTTTTTTCTTTTCTTTCCCTTTTTTTTTTTTAGCCCCAAACCACTATTAAATCTATAATTCAGTACATTAATATGTTTTTCCAGATAGGATTACAGAATTTAAAATCTATTCTCTGAGTGATAACAGGTTTAATAGGCAGAATACTTTAATCACCTCTGACATCTAAGGGCAGCTTTCGAGATTTTTTTTATAATTTCTGCTGAGTGCACACTCTTACATGTATATCATTCACCACAATTTCAGAAAAAGTGTAAAGGAGCAGTCTGAAAGGCAGACCTCCTTTACAATCCCTGATGTCAAGCCTTCCAAAATCAAGCAACTCAACATTTTGATTGCAACACTGGCTGGCTACTTCAAGCAGGGAAACATAGAGAGTTTACTTTATCTAAGAATAGTTCTCAAAAATACAGAATCTATTATATATGATTTTGCATGTGACATGAGAATGATAAGGTCTGGACAAAACTCAAGAATAGTAGTATTTCAATGTTTCATATTGTCATAAGAATAATGTGGGTTTGCCACAATATTTGCAGAAATAAATGGAAATTAGGGGGTTCTTTTCCAATTTTGGCACAGCATCATAATCATGACTCCATGTTTTTTAACAGAAAACCCCCACACTTTCTGTTTTCCACTTAAATGCTACTTCACAACTTACAATTTTCTAACAGATTTCTCTACACCTGAACTCTGGTAGCTTGATTTTTTCTGTTTGTGTTTTGGGTTTTTGGTTGTTGGTTTTTTTGTTGTTGTTGTTGTTTTTTTGGTTTTTTTTGTTTCTTTTTTTTTTGTTTGTTTTTTGTTTTTGTTTTTGTTTTTTAATTTTGTTTTGTTTTTTTTTCCTTTGTAAATCACTGCTGAATCTATTGATGGGGAAAGGAAAGAAAAGACTGACAGGCTCAGGGAATAAAAGTTCAAAACAGGGACTGTGTCTTCTCTTGCTTTGTGTACCACTTGGTAAAAGGCTGCAGGAACAATTCTGAAATACCTGTCCTGCTAATGTTCTTTTTTTCTTACTGGACTATGGGAGATGATTTTTTTGCTTAAAATAAGTTCATCTGTGTGACTAACTTCCATTAGTCAAATTCTGGAATATAATTGTTAATTCTGTTATCATTGTTCAGGGATAGCCATTTTGGTTGTCATGGTTTAATCTCCCCCAGCAGCCACTCACTTGCTCCCCCACCAGAGGGATCAGGGAAAGAATTGAAAGGGTAAAAGCCAGAAAAACCGTGGGTTGAGATAAAGACAGTTTAATAAGGAAAACAAAAGCTGTACACACAAGGAAAGCAAAAAAAGGAATGAATTTGCTGCTTCCCATGGGTAGGCAGGTGTTCAGCCCCTCCAGGAGAGCAGGGCCCCATCACATGTAGAATTACTTAGGAAGACAAGCGCCATCACTCCAAACATCTTCCCCTTCCTCCTTCTTCCCCCCACTTTGTATCCTGAGTATGATGTCCTACAGTATGGAATATTCCTTTGGTCATTTTGGGTCACCTGTCCTGTTTCTGTTTCCTCCCAACTTCCCATGCACCCCCAACTTCCTTGCCAGTATGGCAGTAAAAAAGGCAGAAAAGGCCTTGGCTCTGTGCAAGCCCTGCTCAGCAATAACAGAAACATGTCTAGTTTATCAACCCTATGTTCGGAATAAATCCAAAAGATAGTCCTTCTGTGAAAAAAATTAACTTTACCCCAGCCAAAACAAGTACATTAGTAAACTTCTGTGTGTAGAGAAAGAATTGGGGACAGAGCAATAGCTCTTTTGAAAAAGATGTGTGATGTGTATCATGCATACCGTGGAAAGTGTCCTGTCACAGCTTCAGCACTAAATAGAAAATTTTTAGCTGCTACAAAAGCACCTCACAACCAATGGACTTTACAAGGTAAACGAATAAAACTGAACAGCATATGAAGACAAACTCTTAAGGAGTACTCTCTAAATCAAAAACTGAAATACTCAAGTAACTGCAGTAGAGTATTTGCCACTCCACAAATAGTTGCTCTAGTGCAATTTCTGAATCTTTAGAAGACAGATGTTTGTTTCACTTCTTCATGTGTTTAATTACTTTCCATAAAGTGATCTAGAACTATGGGTTCTTGGCAACTGACATGCAGAACTGAATCCAGAAATACAGCTACTCAAAGAAAAAATTATATAGATAAAAACCAGGCTTTTCAATAGAAAGCAAGCATACTGTACTTGGCAATTTTCTGCAGCAAGGCTTACTTTCTAACATCCTCCAGTGTGAATTATTCACAGCAAAGGAGCCAAAACCAAAACAGCTGATGTATGGAAATACATGGAACGACCACACACTGTAGGCTAAAAACCTACCTGAGCACCCCATTGTGAAATCCTGCACTCTTTCCTTCTGACTAAAAGAATCAGTTTTTCTAGTTTCCTGTTTGCCTTCTGACAACCAAGCTGATCTTATTACTTCACCTTGTGCACCTGTGCTAAATCTATACCAGGAGCTAACTCCCCTGTTTGGAGAAAACAAGTAGGCTTTCTGTAGCCTGTCATAGTTACTTGGCCTCCATCTAGCTGAACTATTATTTAAAAAAAAAAAAAAAAAAGACAACCCTAAAAGGCAAAGCTGAGGTGTTCTGCTACATTGGCAGTGCAAGTATGAATTTTGGGGTTTAGAAAGAAGAGAGAGAAAGTATAGATTGGAAAGAAACACTTTGGTCACCAAGTTTGCTACAATGACGTTGGAGGCAACTGTGGAATAGCTGTTAAGTTCAAAAAAGTTAAAAAATGAATCATCTCTTTCTACTGCACCCTCTCCTTCTTCCCTCAAAAATACTCAATAACAATCTTGAGGCTTTCAGTAAAAAAGATGGGGAAACCCCCCATAAATCTCCAAAATACAATGCATCATAAGTAAAGAAATGGAAAGACAATTGATGCTTTGGACCTCTGCACTGAGAAAAGAGTTCATCAAGAAAAATGCCCAGCGGACCTTAGAACAGAAGAAATAAAAATGTCCAGTAGAAAGGTTCCATTAGACCAAACCATAATGATCAGATTTATTTCATAAACGTAAGAAAAACTTGACCAGTTAAACCTATGAACACTCCAAGACATTGAGCCTATCAATGCACTTGTAGTCATTCCTGATGCTTGGAAGTAAGACAAGTGCAGCTAATTTTTGAGAACATGATTTTGCATTGAGAAAAAGTAGAAAAAAACTGAGGCTAACCATCCCATTATGGTATATAGAGGTACAATGGAAGGACAAAGGAGATGGGAGCCAGCCTATAGCAGCTGGGATCAGGTAACACCTGTGCTGACATTTTGAAGTAATCATTGAGGGAAATGAAGGGATAATAATCAAACAACAAGCTATAAAACTCCATCTATCTTCCTGGCACCAAACTACACAGGAAAGCATCAGAGACTTAGGCAGTGGTTATCTGCATCCTTACTGTGCACACTGCCTACAGAACAGCCAGTGGCTTGGAGGGCAGAAGGGATTTGACCAAACTGTGAGGACTCAGATGGCACACTGCTCCATGTGGATATCTGGGTGAAGCAACATGAATGAAAGTTTCAGCTTCTGCCTAACAACTACATACCAGAGCAACTCGTTAAACCATGTTCCCACGCCAGAATGTCAAATCTACACGTGACACATCCCTTGCAGCCACTGCTGTAATCATAATACTTCAGTTCTTCCCCAAAGCCAAGAGCAAACCTTGGAATGCTGTTCCTCCCAAACTCTGTTTTTGGCATGAAAACAGTTCCTATAGCAACATGTATGGGATACATCCTTTCACTTAATCCCGAAAGGATCACCATTGCTTCTTTTGTTCCAGTGAGAAAAGACCACTACAGTGATCTTAAAATACATTGTCCTGATCTTCACAACAGCACAGACTGAAGGTCTTGGACTTTGCAAACTGAAATTTGGTTTTCTGATTTTTTTAATGTTGGTTATTTAATTTAAAGCATGAGAAAGTGCACTTTAAAACAGGTTCAACAGTAAGGTACAGGTGTTTCATATTTCGGTAACTTAACAAAAATATACTTTCATTTTGAAATTTGTTCTTAGACCATAACAGGCTATTGTTCCAAAATAGCTTACCACATCTTTACTGAAGCTTACAATCTTCAGACAGCAGTATGAAAAGGAATCACATCCTTATTCAGTCTATATTAGTCAGACTAAAAATTCTGAATTTTTCGAAAGTTAATAACTTAAACCTATTACATTTATATTTCCAGGGAATATCAAAATAATCAGTCATGTTGCCAATATAATGTGTGATTAGGAAATTAAAGGACAAGACATATATGCAGTTCAGTGGAGTCCTTGCAAAAGCCAAATTAATCATTATTTGTGTTGCCTCTTTTCAGACATACGAATATGAATGTATTACAAGGCTATTTATCTGAAATGGATTCATAAAATTCTGAAGTGTTATCACTGCTTTTGATATGAAACTACCCATTTATCTGGTAGAACAGACTTATAATGCACGTCAGGCAAGTTAATTGACCTAGTGTCCTCTGACAGTCAAAAACTTCCATATTTCTGAATAATTTCCTGTCTGTTCTGTACTTCTGTACTATACTATATTTATACTACACTTATACTCTATCACTTATGGCACAAGTCATCTTCATTACAGAGAGGAAACAAATGGACTTATCACACAAATCCAACCTAATCTAAACCACTGTTATGTCCTAGACATTTAAATTAAACCTGCAACATTTTGAAAGCTCAGACTAATTCTAACAAGAAATTAATTTTACATTCTCTATTGCCAGGCTGTGTTCTTTCTGTTCCCAAACAGCATATTCTCGTTACATCTCAAGGTGGTGAGGTGAGTACACTCATGATCTTACTCTTCTGCTCTGTTAAATTTGATATTCCCTGAGCTACCCTGGCATGCACCTTTCCTAATGTATTCTTCCTGCCATTTTGACTGTTAATTTGGTTGTCCACCATGTAGTCTTGCTCTCCATGGAACTTCCAGAGAGTTCTTCAGATTTGCAAAAATATCACAGAAGAGCAGAGGTGGGAGAGTTGAGCAGTAAGCAAGAGAGCCCAGAGACACTTCTTTCAGACAAAAGGAAAATAGGAAAACATAGTAAATTTAAAGGTACAGAAGTAGTGCACAGAAAAAAAGAATAGGAAAAAAAGGTACATATGACATTTTTCTGAGCTCCTCCTAGGAGTTTCTTTCAGGTTGCAAAGCCTCAAAATAAAGGCTTCACATGTTTAACATAGAACTGCAACATTAGACTCCTCTCAGTGAATGTAGAAAAATATAAATGGTACAGACCATAACAAAATGTTATACTAAAGCATTTATTTTATGATTATATTAATAAACATAATATATTAATAATTCCAAAGAAAAACTTCACAGGGTTGGAAGAGAGGAATTACATTAAGCAAAGACAAAACATGCACTTTCAGAAGTTCCCTTATAAAATTTCTTCCTTTTTATTTAAATTTTTGGCAGGAAAGAGTGAAGAGTAATAAGAATGGGCAAATTTTGATGCCATCAGTACATCCCAAGTCATTTCAGCAGGAAAAGTGCTATAATAAAGTCTATCAGGCGCTCAGCTTCCCTTTTAAAATCAAGCACTTATCCATTTATCATTGCTAGGAAAGACTGAAGATTAGATGCTTTGATCACATGTTTTAGACAAAAGAAATAAGAACCATTTTAATATAGATTTATGCCATAGCTGAAGACTACCATAATTCTCTTGAATAGCAATTTGGAGAGAAAATGATTTCTCAACTAAAACCACATGACCTGAAGAAATTACAGAATCATTATTACTTCTTTTTGAATTTGCCTAATCATGTTCAAAGGGTAATAATATTCATTGATTGAATGCAGAATAACCTGAGAACGTCTTTCAGGTTCAGCACAAAAATTGAGACTTTCCACAAAGTCTTTTTAGTCTTTAAATAAGGCAACTTTCAATGACACATTTTCTCAGAGTGTGCTCAATGGCTATTTTCTGCAATAATTTTTATAAAAGAGAGTTTTCCAGAGAGGCAAATGATATGCTGATATGTGTGTAGGCAATTGTGCTGGTTTAAAAGTAAACTGCGGAAGTTGAGACTTGAGACATTACAGGTCAGAGTTACGATTCACTAAAAAGATTTTGATAAATACAATGATACAGAGAAAACTGGTTTTAACCCCCAAAGGCAGATGTGTAATCCACCATCCTGGGATGAGAACAGAACAGTGTTCCTTACCCCTGTGCTGAGCACCACGTGCCGCCCCCCACCCCGGGGTGAAAAGTAAAAGGAAACTTGTTGGTCCAGATGATGGTCACAGTTCTGTCAGAGTAATGATCACAGTCTTGTCGAGAGTGGCAGTCACAGTCCTGTGGGAGGTCTAGTCCTCCTCTGGATCCGACATGTGGTACCAGAAGTTGCAAAACCCCAGATTATACATGGTCAGGTTCAGGGCAGGGAGTTTCACAATGGGTGACATAACTCTCTGAGTTATGGGATATTTTTGGAGTCTTTGACTGTCTGGGTCATTGCATCTGCCTATTTTGCCAGTCCGGTAGCCCATTAGCAGAGATGACCCCTCAGGCTGGGTGTGAAGGTGCCTGGAAGGGAGTTATCACAGCTGAGTCATAGGTATGAAAACAAAAAAACACTCCTCACAGAGTTCTTTGACACCCAGCTTGTAGCCTGAGGTGTCAGGCAGCTTGTACCCTGGGCAGCTGCTACAAATGATCCATTATTAACAGTCCATCAGAAATGACACAGAGGGTGTAGAATACACAGTTTTGGTCATACCCACATAGTGATAGACTTGCCCCTGTAACTAGGACAGCAATTTAATACTTCTCAAATAGATTTGGACTTGAGTCACAAAACATTTATTCATGCCTATTAAAATCTGCACATTGTGCTGGTTTAGAGGTAAACCAGCAGGGGAAATGAACTCAACTCAAAAGAGAGACTATAAGTCAGAATAACAATTTAATAAAATAATACAATAAGTACAATTATGCAGACAAACAATTGGTTTTAACCCACAAAACCCAAATATATAACCCAGCACCCTGGGGCATGAACAGAGTGGTGTTCTTTGGGCCCCCTGAGTCCAAAGGAAAAGGAGAGGGGAAAACCTGTTGGTGGGAGAGCTGTTGCAGTCTGGTCAAGAGTGGTGATTGCAGTCCGGTCGAGAGTGATGGTCTGCAGTCTGGTTGAGAGCGATGATCTGCAGTCTTCCTCTGGATCTCACAAGTGGTTTAAAAGGTCCCAAGACTCCAAGATTATATATCCTTCCAGTTCAGGCGGGAATGCTCAGTACCTCCCTCAGGGCGGGGGGTTCCCTAATGGGTGTGAGGACAAGAGCAACCTTCTATCTCACAGGCCTCTGAGCACCTAGTTTATAGCCTGAGGAGTCAGGCTCTATGTGTAGATGGTGTAAATGGTTCATTGATAACAGTTTCTGGGAAATGGCATGGAAAGCTATAGAATACACAGTTTTGGGTTATACCCATCCAGTGATGAACTGGTCTCAGCTGTCCTAACTAGGACACACATACAGACAGATATAGAATTCTGAAAATTAATCTGATGGCTAAGTAATACGTTCCCTTTGTATCCTAAAAAGGAGATTGCAAATCAATAGGGGGTTCAGTCAGAAGGAATAGACTCTGCATAAAATGGAGTATGATAGTGGATTTATTAGATCTGGTTTAGTATTCAGTAGAATTTTGGAACATATATTCCCTTGACAAATGACCAAGGTGTATACCTGAGGAGAAGACTAATTAGTTATATGTAGTCACTACTGGCTTGAAAAGATATGGGGAAGTCATCATTTCAAAGAAAATTATTAGTGTTAAGTGTACTTAACACTTTCAACTTATTTCATGGGAACTTGACACTGTACTGAAAGCTGTTCCCAAGGCTTTTACACCAGGATTTGTACAACTGTATCTGTTTAAAACCAAAATGTGACTGTGGTCATCAAAGTGACTATAAAAATTACATCTTCCAACAGCCTTACTCCTGATCTTCACTTACTCACAGCTGCTTTTCCTTGTTCTATTTTTCTGTGATTAAAATATATTTTTTAACAACTTTTAATTTCTGTTAATTGTGTAGCATCAACGCAGATGGGAGAAGGAGCTAGATAGTTTTCCATTTATATATGATATGCAGATTTAGAAATGAACCTGTGATTCTTTAATTTTTATTATCTGTGGTATGGTCTGATCATAAAAAAAAAACAACCAGCTTTGATTTTAGAGTCCAGATTAGATTGTTAGCAACTGCATTAAACAATTTTGAATTTTTCAAAATATTATGTGCAATATAGAAAATATAAGAGGCAATGAAAAACACAGCCTTCAGTACTGTAGAGTTACAATTACTTAAAAAACATTTTTTGGTAAGATTTTCCCAAGTAAAGTCTCTTTTAAAAATCATAAGTATTCAGTACCTGCAATGCTTGATTGCTGAACCCACCTGAAATGTATTTTTTATTAAGTACACACATATTTTTTCACATAGTCTTACAAATCATGGAAACAATGACCCAAGAAGAATGGAATTAAGGTTTCCTTTTTCTAAACTTTTAAGATTTCATTTTCTACTTGAAGAAAGATCACTTACCATTATCCCAGACACTTCCGAAATAATCTGGAGAATAGATGCTGACAGTAAAAGGACTTGACCATATAAAACATTTAAAACAATACAATCTACAAAGAGAAATGAGCCAGCATTTTGGTAGCCTTTTCAAGAAACACAACAAATACCAGAATGGGCTGAGAATACTGTTATTAGTTGTCTATAAGATAAGAGTTGGTAAAAAACAAGATTTGATTTATAAGGCAGGAATGCCTTGAGCATCAATAACGAATGCAAATAAGGCAAGTTGGTGCAATTCCTTTCTGCAACCAGTGACTGGTGATTTCATTTTACATGTCTTTGTTTTACATCTTCAGAAAAGCTGAGCAAAAGACCAGTGCTAATAGACACTGTGCAGCAAAATGAAGTGGTCTAACACCTAAAGGCCTAAGCAGACCTGCCAGACTGTCCCTAATCATTTTAGTGGAAGAGAAGCTTGTGTGCCCTTATGAGGTTGTGAGCTATGCTGGCAGTAGTATATGCCTCCGGCTGGGTCTCCCATGCCAGACAGGTCAAAACTGAATGGTCAGATAAAATGTGTCCATGGGCAGGATGAGCTCACTAGCCTTCCAGCAGTCATCCTGGGAGAAGGACAACTCTAAATCCAAACCCGGGTAGGCGGAGCTCGCTTAGCTCTGTAAGGCCATCCATCCAAGAGAAGGACACTCTAATTAAACCTACGTTCTAAGGACGTCTCTATCAGCATCCAAGCTTGCTCGGCCCTGGCAGATGAACTCTAGGATTAAAGGGTGGGTCCAATTCTGTGCATGCTGTGTCTCACCTAAAAAATCCATTGTGCAGGCTCGAGGGCGATATATCTGTAACGCTGCTGCTTCTTTTCAGAACACACGGAGGATCACTGTCTAGGAGAAAAGGCAATGCAGAAAGAATAATGTCTTGCCAATACCATCCAGGGAGTCTTTCTGTTCTGCCTTTTGCAACTGGACTTTCTATGTCGTGTTGGCCTTTTTAGTCACCAACGCGCTTGTAACATACGTGGGTAGAGCCCTTCCCAAATCTTCGTACGCGAAGCCTAGCCATGAGATGAGATATCTGGGCAGATGAATGCCCAATAGACAGTGCTCTACACAAAAAATGGCCTGGAAACTAACAAAATGACATCAGAGATTTGCACTGAGTCACACAGACTGAGAGAAACAGGACCTGAACCTGTATGTATCATGAATGGTGTGCACGAAACTGTATCAAATAAATAGGTTGAGACAGGATGGCTGAAAAACAATGTGACTTCAGTAATAATACCCCTTTCTTCACTGTATGCTGATAGCTTGTCATCTGTACCCAGGCTACCTACTTTCCCCAATAATATAAGGGTCCAACTTTTCTGCCTGCCACAAAGTCTCTGCAGAGACACTAGTTCTTACTCATCTCTAAAAAAACTCTCATATCTTCTGATGAAAAATGGTTTATATGCTAGGTATTATATCTACTAATAGAATTACAGTGAATAAACCCACACACTGGCCAAGAGAGTTGGTTATTAACCATCAGACCACCTTTGCTTGCCTGTTTTGTGCTACAATGTATGCAAAATACATGGGAGTGCGTGCGCCTTTGAACACATGCATGAGAGAGAGGGACAGAAAGAGAATATGTGCATGATAGATCTCAATGAAAACCAGAAAAAAATCAATCTGAGTTGCCAAGAGACCTAATATTTTATTATGATCAAAATAATGCCAAGGAAAATCGAGAGGTTAAGCAGCAGCAGCAAAAATTAATCATCAGTCAGGGTACAAAGATCAAAAATAAACTCTTCAGAATATTGTTTCACAGTGCAGAGGACAAGGTCCAGCCTGACACAAAGCCAAGAGACATTCTTTGAAAGACCTTGCCACATTTGCAGTGTGCTACAATCACCAAAAAATAAAAAGAAAAAAAAAAGAAAAAAGAATGATGATTGAGTATTACATGGTAACATGTTGGATCTTTTACTGGTAGCAGATTTTTTTTCTTAAAACTGGACAGATAATTGTTTTACTTTGTGTCATTATTAAGACCTTCCCCACCATCAAAGAAAGATTAACAATATGAGAATCCAGTGGGATTAGAGAATCAAGAAAAACTGTAACTGTTTAGACCAAAGATTTGGCAAAACATAATAGTGCCCTGAGGTGTCGGAGCATAAAATGCCAACAGTATTTGTAGTTTGAGAATTTTGACAGGTTCAAGATTTGGAATTACAGAATTGTTAGTGTTGGCAGCTTTGTTAGAGGGCAACTAACTCACAATGATCTTAATTTTGTTCTCAAAGTGGGATGTGAACTGTTCACAAAGTTCTGTTGATGGAGGAAGAGCCAGATTAGTCAGCTTCCCTGCAATAAAAAGTTACAAGAGAATAGGGCAGACTGCCCGTTCAGCAATTAAGTTGGAAAAATAAGCAGATCTGGCTTGTTTCAAAACATCTCTGTACACATTTACATAGTCCAAACTTATAAGCATACATGCAGTCAAAAAGTCCTCAAACAGCATTTAACTTGATGTCCAGAACATTCACTTTTGAGTACATCTGCCAAAAAGAAGTGTACAGAAGTGGTATGCCCTTTAGGACATTATGAGGATGGTTCAGCTATTATATATTTTGGGGCAATCAGTGGCATAAAAGGAAAGTGCTTTGGTCAGACAGACAACTACATTTAGTTAAAAATTAATAGAAAGTTAGGATAACACAAACTTTATTTCAGTTTTATTCTTGTTTTATTCCATTAAATGGTTAGGGAGGGGTTGTTTGTTTCGGACTTGGGTGGGTTTTTTTTGTGAATGTGGGTGGGTTTTGTTAAGCTTTGTTCATATGTTTTTTTGGTTGTTTTATTTGTCCAAGAATAAAAGGTAGTAATAAGTAAAAAGAAATAGTGGCAATTAACATTTCCTTCAGAATTCTTATCTGCAAAGCATCTCTTATCAGCATCACTGACATAGCAGATGGCTATACTCCAGATGAAGAAACCAAGTCAGTGAAAAAAATATGTCTTGATCCTACATGGATTAAGTATGGATTAGACTTCATACATAAAAATATATTCTTTGGTATCAGTGGAATAAATGTCATGTGACCAGCTAAACATTCAGAAGAAAGTGGTCCAGAAGTGAATGTATTTCCTTTGCCTGTGCCCTTAAATTTGACGACTACAGCCTCTGGTAAAAATACTGAAAGTTCTACTCATGGCAGATAGATCACGGAGTACAGTGTTGTTCTTGGAGCTGATTCTGAGGATGGGACATCTAAGATTTGGGGGTTTAACTATATAGTCCAAAATCTTTCCTAAATTGCCTTCACATCCCTATAGGTTTTGCCTTATTTCTCTTACACTTTTTTCATATTAATTACTAACAGAGAATTCTTCAGTTATGCATGATGAAGAAGAGGCTAACATGTTGCTTGCTGTTTGTTCTATTTTAGGAAACTGAGCAATTTGCTTCACCCTCAATGCCTTTAGTGTTTATTTTGGTAAGATTAAAGACAGAGTGCATATGGCAGTAATTCTGGTATTCCTTTTTGTGGATGAATCATACGGAACAGTTAGACACATTGGGAAATCATATTACTGTGTAATTTATGATCAGAAAGCGTTGTAAGCAGTAAATGATAGAAGTTCAAACTCTCAGTAAAAACAGGAGATTAATAATATCATGGAACAGATACGACGGAGGTTATCAGGTCCAATGACCTGCTCAAGCACGGACACCTACAGCCAGTTGTCCAGGACTGTGGCCCATCAGGTTATTAATATCTCCAAGGATGGATACTCCACCACTATTATAGGCAACCTGTGCCAGTGCTCAGTAGTTCTCACAGTGACAAAGTGTTTCCAGATGTTTAGAGGCAGCCTTCTGTATTTCAGTGTGTGCCCATTGCTCACTAGGCAGAACAGAAAAGCATCTAGCTCTCTTTGCACTCTCCTTTCAGGTATGTATATCCATTGGCAAGATCCTCTTGAGTTTCCTCTTCTCCGTTATGAACAGTCCTTCAGCCTTTCTTCATTTTCATGGCTGGACTCTCTCTAGTATGCCCATGTCTCTTTTACTGGGGAGTCATGAACTGGGGTCCAATCATTTATTCCAGTACTAAATAAAACTTTTAAACTAAAAATAAGCCTAACAGTAGCTGGTTTCCTGATTTGGTGTGTTAATTAATAGAAATTAATAATGCAACTTTAACTGATGTTACTGCGAAGAGTTCTGAGGAAAAAAACAAGAGCGGCAGGCAAGTTATTAATAAGAATTTGCATGTGTGAGCACAGCTGCATGCCTTAGCTCAACTATATAAATGCTTTGATCAAACCAAAACGAACAGCATCATTTACCACCTAGATGGCTCTAAACCTTTTTGTCTCAGTCCTCCGTCGTGTGATAAAGAGGATTCAAAGCCCACTGCAGTCAGCCCTGTTCTGCAGGCCTAACAAGACACCAGAAGTGGTACATAAGCAGACAGAAGGAATATGCCAACAGCACAGGAGTGCTGTGTAGGCAAGTCAACACCAGAATCTACAACAAATCCTAAGAGTAACTGTGTTGCTGAATTAGTCAACTGTTTTTGCGACGTTTTAGAAAGAAAAATCAAAAGCTTTTACATACCTGCTGGGAGAAGAGGAAATAGGTACAGAATGGTCCAATGGACTATGAGATCCTAGAATTGATTCTAGAACTCTCTGTCCTAGAGAGCTACCTGCTATGTTTTCGGGTGCATCTCTGTGTTTTGTTTAATTTTACATAACAGCAGGCATCTCTCACTAAACCACTTTTCTACCTTCTGTCTTTCCTTCACCAATGTAAAAGTGGATCTATTAATTTTGAGGATTTAGATTGTGGTGTTCTGGTTCACTGATCCACCAAACAACCGATCTACAAAAAGGGTGGTTACATTCTCTGTCACATCAGCAGATTTATCTGACTTGCTGTATATCTGTATAAATATTTAATATGACATAAAGGACCAGATAGAGTTTGCCACTTGTGATGCACAGGAAGAGATAAAAAAAATAGGATCACCTGTATTTGTCAGTAGCCCACAGTTCAGTCAGCTACAACACAAAAGGGCATCCTCACAGAGCAATAAATGAGTTTTCTGAATCTGGCTTGTCCTGTGGCACCCACAAGGACTCCCATTAGTTTGGCATCTTTATACCACATCACGGACCCTTCCTCCTCCAGACAGATTTATCACTCATAGTTACATGTTATGGGTTATGTTAGTCCCTGCACCATCTCTGATTCATACACACATGAATTCCCCTTTTCAGTTCCCCTTTTCAATGACTGGGAAAAGGCCTTGGGGAAGAGGCCTTGACAAAAAGCAAGATTAAAGAATGTGGACTATGAAAGAACAAAATGCGCAGCTACAGTTGCAGAGAAGGAGGACAATCTCATCAATGTTATTAATTGCTTATCCCTCAATAACATACAGTAACATGCAGAGACAGAATGTCAAATGTGGGGCTAGTATTATCATTAGTGAATTACTCAGACTTGTTACTTTTTCCTCTCTGATTCTAACTACTGCAGAGTTCTTCTGTTGAAAACTTCTCAGTAATTATGCGTAAACACAAAAGGTCTTGATCTTGCAATGCCTCTTTCTCTTCCTCTGAAATTCAACAGGAAACACTCCTTTGGATGTAATGCAATAATGAGAGCCTTATAACTGCAGCTATATTGAAGTTATGTGTTGAGCTGATCAAACCATGAAAAATTCTGGGAACTCTTGTCTTGCTGAATGATCATGGTTCTTGGCCACTAGACCTTATATTCAGAAAGGAAAAAAGAGGTCAGTAAAAGCAGCTGAACTCCCTATCTACAATACTAATCTCAGGCTCCTGTCATGTCATGCTGAGAGAAGAGGAAGATAGCTCTGTTATTAG
This sequence comes from Manacus vitellinus, assembly GCF_001715985.3. Classification (NCBI taxonomy): domain Eukaryota; kingdom Metazoa; phylum Chordata; class Aves; order Passeriformes; family Pipridae; genus Manacus; species Manacus vitellinus. The sequence continues at coordinate 6,002,698 of NW_021940917.1, read as the reverse complement.
CTTTTAGGTGTTTCTTGACTTCTGAAACACCTTCTTCAGTCCTTCTGCAGAAAAAAAAATCCTTTGATATCCAAGGAGTGTTCCCGTCTAATCAGAGATTTCTCCCTATTTCTCCTGCATTTTTCTCAAAGTCCAGTAGTGCTACTCCTGTTTCCTATGTGGTTGAATAAAGATATGAAAATGGAATAAATAAAATTTTAAATAATGCAAATTAGCAATCTATTACCACATTTACAAAAAAGGTTATGACTACACATTTCATACCAAAAATTCTTGAGCATATTAATCTCTGACATGGTATGAACCTGTTTCTTCCTAAAGCAAAGTGCCTCAGTTGTATTCTAACAACTAGAATTTCAGTAAAGACTGCATTTTATGTCATCTCTTCTGATACTTACTCCTTTCAAGTCAATCGTGGTAGCCTCTAGGGCTATGTGTAATCACTGGGAAGCTTTGATAACACTTTTTTTTTCATCCAAGTGAAAATGGAAACAGAAGGCAGGGCTGAAAAAAAAGTATTCCTTAGTATACTTTGGCCTTGCTCTTATTACTTTGTGCTGTTGGTATTTCTTAGGGGGGAAAAGCCGTACAAAATAAACATGAACTCCTTGTCTTTTCACTGAGTCTTCTCTTCATATTTATGCCTTTATTTCCAGGATGAACAAGATTAAGTCCAAGTTCTACTGAATTTACCACACTGATCCTGGGATGGGGATAAAAGTGTTGTTAAGTCTCTAAGTACCCAGTATTTGATGTAGATGATTATCATCTTTCCTGGTGCTGTGGTGATACTAGCCTGAACTAGGTCAGCATGCATCTCTTGACACCAGACTTTTACTCCTGATTCAAGGCCTTCTGAGGTAATGGTGGCTTTGATGACACCCGAAGTCAAGACAGGCATTCACAGCTTCTGTTTGCTCACTCAGTCTACTCCCATGTACATCTCCTGGCTATGTTTTTAAGACAATTTCTTCCAGAGTTTCCTGCAGCACTTTCCAGGTGGGTACATAAAATTCTGAGTCTGTTTTGAAAGTCAAATCCTCCAAACTTCAAACTCTCTTTTCAACTGCCAATATTTTTTATGAGAGAAATGGGACTGTGAGTGCAGTTTCTGCGAGTGTAGCTGGGTCTGGGTTAGAGGTGTCTGCAACAGTGTGCAAAGCCTTTTTCCTGCTCCTCAGTCTAACAATACTCTTACAGGGATTATAATAATTTTGCCTTTTCCAGGACTGGCAGCTGCCAACAACTAAGGTCTGGTACCCTTTAAAGTTTGCAGAGATAATGTTCCTGATAAAACAGCAAATAGCTTATGATCTATAGTTTTCTATGATCATTTCTCCTGAGAAGGAAGCTATTCTTTAAAAGACATCTTCTTCCGCCCCCAAGCTAATTTTGACAAACGCCTCCTTTGAAAGCCTAGAGTTTTGTAAACAAACAATTCTATACAATGACTTCCAAACACATTTGTTATTCACAAAGCAAAATACAGATAATTTGCAAGTGGTTAGTAGGCTACAATTTTAGAATCAGCAAGTCATTTAACTAAATTCAACTATTTGCCCAGAATACTAAGCGTGTGCTCAGTCTTATAGACATCACCTGCATAATATTGCTGACAACAAGTGATATTCCTCACAGCAGCTGTGATTGCTCGTGCCAGAATCTTGGTTTACTTTGTTGCTTTCCCCATTACCCCTTACAAGGCATCACTTTAGCTTCTGTAACTTTCAGTGTCTGTGAAGATCCTTTGAAAATATGCTTTCTATTAAATTTGCTTGTCTTGCTGACGTTACTGTTGGGTAGACACATAAAGGCAACATTTGCAGGAAACAAAAGAATGAGTCTGGGACAACTGTTTTCTACCTCATTCCACTCATTCAGACAATTCATGACTTTGAGGATGATTCTACTGAAAAAATAGATGCAAAACTGGATCGGAGCTCAGTGACTGACGGGCTCATCACAGCCTCAGCGAGCCAGCTTCCATTGAAGCAGCCGAAATTGTTCAACATCTTAGCAAACTTCACTGCTTGCTTTATCAGGCTTGCTTTATCAGCCCAGCAGGAAGAGACAAAGTTTCCAAGCAAGACAAATGTTAAATAAAGCAGTTGTAGATACTGGCTGCCTGGTTATCCAGTTTCAGACAGGATGCCAAGGCTTCACTCAGTGACACAGAGCTCTGTATACTGCTGGAAATTGTATCTCAGAGAGGTAGTCAAAGCATCATCTCACAGCACAGTTTTGACATTACTGTGACTCAGGGTGAGCTAGTTGTACTTGATTTCTTGTCAGCATCATGATGTCTTAATAGATGAGGCAACAGCATCCACGGGAAGACAGAGACACAGTTGTCATTGTACTGCTGGAAGCTGCTTCAGAGGGGACTCACCATTCTCTCTCCCAGTGGTGACTTCTGAAAAATACAGATGGTGCCTGCAACTGATCCGCTGATTAGTGTGTAGAAATGAAGTAGTGATACAAGTCACTATGTAGACAGATGAGCTAAAATTTTTTGTAAATCTCTGAAAAATTCTGTGGGAAAGGAAGAGAAGGGAAGGAAAGGGAATGTGAAGCCTTAACTTTATGTTTATATGAACTCATGCCCATCTTCTTAGCTGTCCTTCACAGATGATCTGCTCCCGTTCCAGCTTTCATGAGGACTTCTTTCTAATTATTTTATCTGAAAGCCGTGATCATCTTATTTTCCTCTAGAAACCAGGATTTCTCACCTCTCAATTTTTCTTATTCACATCATGGCTGAAATATGAGTTGTGATTGTACCTACAGTCATGCAGACCTATTCTAGATCTGAAGGAAGAAGCATGAATCACACCTCTGTCTTTGAACTGGCAAGAGTTCAGACACGGCGATGGATAAACTTCATTTAATCAGATCATAGCTGTGAAATGTCTCTTCTACCACTCATACCTTCTGGCAGAAAAGACCACATGTGGACACTCTTAGTCTCACTTGAAAAACATCCTTAGCCAAGTTGATCCTTACAGGCTGCCAAATATATAAATCTTACACTACCAAATGTAAAAATCCTACTCAGACAGAAAATGCAATTAATGGGGAAGCATCACAGACAGAAGACAGAGAGAAGAGAAGGTCAGCCAACAAGGACACCCCTGCTGGAATGCTTCACCAGAGCTGTTCCTGTGCTCTGGAGTATCCTGCTTTGACAGAGGCAAACACCACTTTGTAAGATCTGAGTTTACACTGACGTTAAAGAGGCAGAATAAAGATCCAAGTTGTAATTTACATTTCACTCACTTTTGTGGTGAACTCATTTTGCTTTTATAAATAGTTTGAATCTAATTTTTTAATGACATTATAATTTATGAACCATACCATTAAAAGACAACACTTTAGCTGTGGATGACATTGTTTATCCTCTAGGGGAACATTTGCTGCATTAGACATCATATACATAGCCAATGTGTTTATGAGACAAGTACCAATTTTGTCTTCGTGTTCAGGAAGATTTACGGGTTCAAATTTACAGATTGGTGTCCTAAGTGTGAAAACAGTAGTTTGCACGTCACATGATATATTGGCCTATTTTTATAGCAATGTATAAGCACAACAGTTGTGAATAAACTCCGGATTAACAACACTACCGAGGTCTTCTAAAAAGAGCTACATATAAAGCTGTTACTTCCCTGACTATGTTGTCTGAAGTTAGAAAATTTTGACACAGAGCATTGCTAAATCTAAAAAAGTCCTGGCTTTTCTGTCAATAGGGAGAGAGACATAGCCCCAAATAGGAAAAAGCTTTCCTGGAACCGAATTTTAAGCATTCACTGTAATCCCTTGTCTTCAGCAGCAGCTACAACTGGCAATTTTAGGGCTGAATTTTTTTCTTACTTGTCAGGTTGATGGAAGGAAAGATGTGAAGGGAGAAATCTGTAAAAAGTGAGTTTCCTAGAAGCCCACGGTGCCAATGAAATCATAAGAATGCTAATGTTTAAAGAAGCCTGAACATTTTGGAACAAAGCAATACATGGACTTTATCAATCTGATGTTTTAATGAGAAGAAAAATGCCACCAGTAGTTTGCCAAGCCAAAATTTCTCTATTTCTAAGAATACCATTGACATATCCTTAGATACAATCAGAGAAACATCTGCTTTGTTTCTACTGTGACTCTGCTTCTGCTAGAAACCAGGGCCATATTTTCAGATATGTAAAAACTGACATAAAAATAAATCAGCTTCCAGGTAGCATTTGTGGGATTCCATTTAAATTCACCAAGGTCTATTTTGAACCGAAAACCAATAATCAGTGAGGCCTCTAATGAGGATTATCTAGAATTTAATGCATTAAATAATATAAATGGGACTCTCTAATCTGTTTCACCATCCAAATCATTAGTCTGTCAACCAAAACTCTGTGGGATGTGCCATCCAAAACATTATGATATTAAGGAATGCTCCCAGACACAGAGAAAATATGGCATCCAGCAAAGTATAAGCAATCTAAAGACTGAAGGAATGACAATTATTTTAGCAGTGTTAACAGTTACACTAAGTATTTTGGCACATAAAACACAATGTGAAGTCATATTTCTGAAAGCATTTCCCAGTAAAATGCTATTATGATCCATAAGCTATTTATCCCAGGTTGTTTTGCTTGCAGTCACAAATTTGATTGCTAATCATAGAATCATAAAACAGTCTGGATTGGAAGGGACCTTCAAAGGTAGCTAGTCCAACTCCCTGCCATGAGCAGACATCTTCAACTAGACCAGAGATCTGCTCTGTTTCTTCAGACCAATTTCAATTTCCCAAACTGTTCCCACTTTTTCATGACATATTACAGTGCTTCATATTATTGGGTGACAAAACTAAAAACCAGAAAAATATTGAATCACAACATACCAAGAAAAAAAAATACTTACACTTAAGACTTAGCAGTCTTGCTTCACAGGAAAAATGGTAGACTGGTAAAGATGCTATCAGCATCAGTTTCTGATGAATTAAATATTGAGAAGTGACAGCAGCAGGAGGAAATTTTCATTCCAGACGATTACATTTCCATACATTATGCATATTCTATGTATTTCATAAGAAATTCTTGTTTTCAAATGCTTTGTGTAGTCTTCAGGGCTTAGGGGGGTTGCTGACACTTTAAAAAAATCATTAAACCACGACTCTCTAACTAGCTTAACAGTGAAGTCTAAAACCAATACTGAACATTTCCACAATGGCTGAAAGCTCCTTTCCCAAAAGTGAGTAAGGTGTTCAAAATCCCCAGCTTTTCATGTCAGACCTCTTGGTCCCTCTTTTGATAATGGGAATTCAATGCTGAGATTCTTCACATGCCTTTGACCATCAGAGTTGTAAATACATGTGTGTGGGACCTGGCTGAGATGGAGGTAATGTTCCCTCCCTATGCTGTGCATTGGTCACTGGAAAGGTGTTGATGACACAGCGGTGCTCTGGCTCCCATAGCATCAGCACTGTCTCTCCAACATTCTACCTCCCTCAACTGCAAGAAACTAGTAGGTGTACTGAAGCCCTAATTCCCAGGAAGTGGCTGGATATTGCCTGCAGATGAGAAGTAGAGAATTAATCTTTTGTTTTCCTTTGCTTCTGTGCACAGTCTTTCCTTCTGTTTTATTAAACTGCCCTTATCTTAACCCATGAGGGTTTTTTTCCACCTTATTTTCTACCCTTTCATCCTGCTGAGAAGGGCAGTGATAGAGTGGCTTGATGAGCATTTTGTACCCAGCCATGGCCAACCTACCACACAAAAGGGTCCTATTGTCATCAGTGCAGCTCTCCAACACCAAGAATCATAATTATTTCCAAATTACCTAGAGTTTCTCTACCAAAAATAACACACTCATGCTACCATTCATTACAAGCACTACAAAAAAAGTCTATGATAAAACATAAGGGTGACTGCTATAATAAGTTATGGGCACAAAACGTAGAATTTGCAATTTCCTATAAAGTAAATTACTTAGAAAAAGGAGAATCAACTTAGCATAGACAATGGTAAGGGAAAGAAGAATGGTGTTAATTGGCATTTGTTAATGTTACAAAACCCACACAAACATCACTAAAATGTCACTACGTGCAGAGTTATTGTATAATGCTCATCAGAGTACCACTTTTTTTTTTCAAGTGGGAGAAACCATCACACTTTCCTAGATACTGTGACATTGAAATTCTTAATGAGGATTGGTGTACAGTGTGACTGTAACACTGTACAAAAAAAAGATATTAAGTAAAAACACCACTATATATACTTGCTAACATCATTAACAACTTTATGCTCATCTTGTAAGCAGGACAAGCATCTTTCCTAGATCCTTGCATAATTCTGGCAGATCCTGTAGATCCTTAGAAATCTGATCACTGATTGATAACATCTACAAGAACAATATTACAGCTCTAATAAAGCATTTACTTCAGTGTATATTGTTATAAAGACCTGAAACATGCAACGAATAGTGTGGTATCTAAGTCAAGTGTGTGCTGTTAATTGTATATAGAGGAATAGCATCTCAATCAAAGTTAAAAGTAAATATGGAGGTAAAGAACTGGACATAGATTTTTATAGGTAGCTTAAGATATCGTTTTTACATAGTGTAGTCTGTCAGATAGCAAATTAATACATCTTTTCAGTAACACTGCATCTTAATGATTAGAAACCAGAAAGAAACTAGACAGATGAGGTCCTTGACCAGACAATACTTTTAGCGGGTAATAGCTATGCAGAACTTCAGGGACATTGAAATTACACATAACTTTTTTCTCTGTATCTTCTAACCCATATTTCCTGTACTAATGAGGCCAGTTTTGTTCTTCTGTCAGCACAGCAGGCTCTAGAGTGAGTTGGAGAGAGAAATATCATGTATCCTCACCTTTCACTCATCTTGAAACAAACCATCAACATATTTTTCTCCATTTAAAACTATTCTGGCAGTAGCTTTCTCCGTTGATCTAGATACTCAGAACTTTTCTAAAATTATCTGTTTTCATATAAAATCTCTCTAAATATCTGACTGCTTTCATTATGATTTGTAAAGGAAAAACTCTTGTACTTGTCATTGTCACTTACCTTTTGAACAGCTGCAAGTTTCATTTTCCCTCTTGATTACTATTACAATCTAATCCGCTATTTGTAAGGTGAGGACCCAACCCACCCACATGCCTTAGCAATGCAGAGTACGTTCATCATCTTCTGAACGTTATTTCTTGGTTGCTATTTATCTCCTAAACTAGGCAGCCTCATCTCCTCGGATGGTAAGATTGACGGGGAGATAGACAACAGGTTAGCAAAGGCATATAGTGCCTTCGGAAAACTCCACAAAAGAGTATGGCGTAATAAACACTTGAAGAAAAGTACCAAGATCAGTGTTTACAGAGCCATAGTGCTGTCTAC
>NW_021940917.1:5888163-5994992 GCF_001715985.3 Manacus vitellinus | reverse complement strand
GAAACAACATCTCAGCCTTGGCCATATTGATCAACATAACTGGTCTACTCTGGCCTCCAATCAGGAGGTCTGGAGACACACCATCTATAACGCTGCTGCTTCCTTTGAGAACACACGCAGGATCACTCTCGAGGAGAAAAGGCAACGCAGAAAGAACCATGTTTTGCAGAATACACCATCTAAGGAGTCCTTCTGCTGTGCCTTTTGCAATCGGATATGTCTGTCTCGTATTGGCCTCATAAGTCACCAATGTGCCTGTAACAAATGTGGATAGAGCCTTCCCAAATCTTCGTTCGCGAAGCCGAGCCATGAATGAATGAATTTATCTCCTAAGCAATTAATGAGCTTTCACTGTTTCACTCTTTCAACTTCCTTCTTTCCCTGCCTTTACCTTGGTCCCCTCCTCCATCATCACCACCAATAATAATAATTGAAAATCTCCCATGAAAACAACAAATCCATATAAAATTTTAACCACAGTCACATGAAGGGATGTTACTTTTTCAATTAACTAATTTTCATTTTTAAGGATGGAATTATGTTTTTTCTTAAGAGCCAAGAGATCCGGGCTGTATATTCTGATTTGCACCTCTAGTTATTATCAGGCTAGAAGTATCGATTACTGGAACTTAAATTTATTGACAAAGGCATTCTTTTCAAACACCTATGTACTTTCCTTTAGGTGCGAGTAGTTCCATGCAAGAGACACCACAGCCATAGTTAAGGGATGTGCCATAGTGCTCGGAGAACTATGATCTTTATTGTAAGTAATAACCAGAGAAAGAAAAAAAAAAGGAATTTTAGGATGCTATGCAGTTTTAGATTTTTTTTTCCCCCTCCTAAGTTTTAGCATTTTTGCCTTGAAAAAAAAAGAAATCTGATACTACATTTTCTTACAGCCAGGCTTTACTGCTAGTTCTTAAATTTTCCCCTAAGAGATCTTATGCAACCGCAGATGCTATGAAAAACAGGCTTTAAATGAAGGACTATGTGCTAAATGCTCACTGCAGTGAGATGTGCAATTACAGATAGCTCTGATATCCTGTAAACATATGTGCTCAAAATGGTGCTGGCTCCAGCTGCACTATTTTGAAAACACATTGCTGGTATCACCTAAATAAATGCTTTGACCATTAGAGTGGAAAGGGTGACACTTCAAATTGTGTTTGGATACAAAATTTAAAAAGCTTAAAAACTATTCACCAAAAGGAAGACACTTATCCGGAGCATAGGACACATTTATTTTGCATAAGTGCACCAGATGACAGGAGAAGTATAAGCCATTTTACAAGTGGTTTAATAGAAGAGACAGCACATACAATACACTCCATCTTTCTGAAGTCACATAAAGGAAAAGACCAAAAAATACAAACAAAACTCCCCATAAACCTCTTTCTTCATTATTCATGAAGGCCATATACAGTGACTTACTATTTGTGGACCTTAAGTTGTTTTTTTTAACTGTGGTATCTTAGAACCATATGTAATCACAATGGCCTATATATTTCATGGCTTTTAACCATTTTATAATTCAGCCGATGTATAAGATGAAGTGGTGGCATTTCTGAGTCTTTATGGGATTAAAGTTTGGCTTTAAACATATGACTTGATTCTGCCAGTGATACATTAAAAACCCAGCACAAGTAACACAATGGCAATGTGAAACTATGTGGACAAATATCAACCCTGGGAGGGATGATACACTTTCAGTGATTCAGGCTTGAGAATCAAAAACCCATTTCAAAGTGAGAAAATAAAAATAAAAGCTCAGTTAGAGCACCCTTACAGGACACAATGCTTACTCCAAGTTTTATCCTGGCAGCTGTCAAGCAGTTAACATCAATGAAAGTGCCTATAGAACCATAAAACATTATTATTACATATATCATGGTCAGAATTCTTTTTACCTGTATAACGTGACATACTAGAGCAATTTGGATATGAAATATTTCTGTATCACTACAATAAATCATAGCTCATGTCATGCCACAGTGCTGAAGGCAAGTGCTAGAATTACTGCAATGGTAGTACTACTAGAAATCAAAATCTGTCAAATGCTATATTCTCAATAGATGTCTCTTCTGCACCCATTCTAAATGGTAAAGAGCCCATCAGAAGCAATGAAACATCTCATTACAGACACTATTACTTAAATTGAAGACTGTCAAACAGTTCCAAATTATTTTTTTAAAAGCTTAGTGACTTCAAAAGACAGCAAGCTCCAAAATAATGCATGTCTGCTAGCTCTAAAATACAATGTGTCTTGTGCACCATGTTACAAACGCAAGATAGCCTGAACATGTTCTTTGAATGGGCTACATAATTTTTGTCACAATAGCCTCATGTCACTTGATCAACTTTAAAAAGGAAAAAAAAAAAAAAGCAAGAAATGACAAAATGTGCTTATCTGTAGCTTCTACTCACATTTAAGGACAAAGGTAATATTTCAACTGAAAACTACACAGCCGGATGACGCCTGCTTTAATATTTGACCCATGTGGCAAGATTGAAGGAATTGGGGTTGTTTAGTCTACAGAAAAGAAAACTGAAGGGAGAAATGATAACAGTCTTCAAATCAGCTGCACCGAAGAGGTGAACAAGACGGAACAGGAAAGAGCAGTTTTCAGTTGCAGAACCTCTACTGATTTTACACCTTTTTTTCTTTTTTTTTAATATGTGCAAAGCCATAGTGAATTCAGTGTAGTTCTCAGCAGACTGTATCCAGTTTGTGTAAAGAGTTTGCAAAGACCTCCAAAATCTGCAAGATAATTATTAATACACAAAGCAGAAAAATAAAGAGTTTGTAACAGGTTTTACATATTGTTCCCTAGTTTCATTGCAAGGATTTCTTTCTTTTCACAGCTAGTATGAAGTCTACTGTTTATCTGGTTTGTGTGTACTTTCAGTTTGAAAGTCATGACATCAAATTCCTACAAAAAGAACAAGTACTTCTTTTAGCATCAGGAAGAGATTTTCTGTGTAAAATTGAGTTTTCATTGAACATATTAAGTTTCTGTCTCTTTTCAAGATTTCCTCTTTAAACATTGTTTTATCTTCTTCCAAAAATTATTTAGCAACATCACTAGTGTGCATAAACTTTCCAAGATAATGTAAACCAGATCCTGTCTCATCTTGCTGTTTTTAAATCTCCTCAGTGCTATCAGCCACTCCTTTAATTCTTCCTGCCTTATACTGCCATCTTGTACATGGATAAAACATATTTACACTTCAATAAACAGGGAAGTCGTCCTTGCAAACACCAACATTTTTATTGAGAGAGAGTGAAAGTGAACTCTGGGGGGTAATGTGGCTAGATAGTGCTGTTCAGCATACCTACACCAAATAGGCTCTTCTGTATTAAGGAGTATTAAATCAAGGAGCTGCCCAGACAGTCCATTTTTTGTGTTCTTCCCAGCTCCTTGCTTGTTCTTCTGCACCTCATGATTTGAATCACTGTACTGCTCTGAATTACTCTGAGACAATACATTCTCATCAGCCAGCACTGGTCTTCTTTCAAATTCAAAACTTAGAATTAGTCATGGCTCCACCTTTTTGCATATTTTTGTCAACATTCACCTAGTGACTTGCATGCAGTTGGAGTATCAAAAATATTCTGTCTCCTTCACTCCAAAACTAAAAATATTTCCTTCAGAGAGCTGAAAAATTTCAACATGCCCCCATATACATTTCAAGACGAACTTTCTTCCATTTTCATCATATTCCCCTGAACATCCCAAAGTCTGCATGGTTTCTTGTTTAGTGTGAGGACAGTGACTACAGTTTCAGGCCAGACAAATACTGAATATGTAGCTGTAACAAAGGTAAACTGTAGTGACAGGACTTGGGGAATGTCTTCAAACTAAAAGACTAAAAGATTTAAATTAGACTTTAGGATGAAGTTCTTCACTGTGAGGGTGATGAGGCACTGAAACAGGTTGCCCAGAAAAGTTGTGAAAGCCCAGTCCCTGGAAGTGTTCAAGGTCATGTTGACAGAGCTCTCAGCAACTTGGTCTAGTGTGAGGTGTCCCTGCCCACGGCAGGGGAGTTGGAACTGGGTGGTCTTTAAGGTCTTCTCTTCCAAACCAAACCATTCTGTAATTCTCTAAAAAGAGACAAAAATGGTAAGTTTACACCTTCTGAGTTTTTACTATTGCTATTTAGGTGATTAGGTACATATGCGGACTGCAAAAGTTTTCTGTGAGTATTTAGATAAAATAGTTAACTATTTTAATCCTTAACTATTTTCTAATATATTTGTACAGAAATACAGACCTTTTATACTTTATTTCCAACTACTGCAACAAATCAGTAAAACTTTGTTACATTTCTGCAGTAAATCTTTACTCCAGAGTTAGTCAAACACCATAATTATGTGTTTGCACTGCATGGAAGGCAGTTGAATTATAATATTAAATTCTTGGTACCTTATCAAACTGGCAGAGAAAATTAACACATAGTTTACTCTGAGTAAACTCTCATACTCACATACTCATTGAATGTGCACTGACATATCAAAGAATCTAGCATAAGAGACAGTAAAGTTTTGGGCCTGTTTTGATGTTGAAAGAAGAATGTGACTGTGAAATATGATGCTCACCAGCAATGGGATCAGAGAAGTGCTTTAGCCATCTCTACAGACAAGAATAGTTTTGATTCACTAAAACAAACAGATCTAAATAGCTGCAGGATAAATGTCTTGAACCATGCCCTGAAGCCCCAGAGCCGTCAATAACCACAGTCCTCATGAGCAGGGCTCTGGTAAAGCCTTCAGTTTTACAAAATGCCAGGACGCAGATGAGGTGTCAAAGTTAAGCCCTAGATTAGTTCAGGTGGGTCTTTGACTCAGGAAATACAACTGCATGTATTTTATATCTCTTAAGGAAAGAGGATCTATTTGTATCAGTCATCAGTTAAGGAAGGTGATCATTTGGTGTTTCTGCTTATGTGCCATGTAATGTAGAATCAGTAACTGCCACTCTCTGCTCTGCCTGTGAAATTAATTTTTACTACAAACACCTGATGAGAAATCTCATTGAACTCAGATACACTAGTGTAGGCAGTATGTGAGGCAGAATGGAAAAGAGCAGAAAAGTGACATCACCCATGAAAAATAGCCTGTGACCACCCTATATTCAAAAATGGGCATTAGGGTACACCTATGGTATGTTTTAGACTGGATGAGGAATTAATTTTTAATTTTTTTCAACATGCCAACTTACTGTGTTTTGGTTTGTAACACAGGGAGGCCTTTCCATGCCCAAACCACATATCTGTCAAATGAAACTACACCAGAGGATGTGCTTCACAAGCATGCCCAGCACTCTTCAACTGCTAGTATGCATTTGATCAGCTGGACAGACCACATGAAAAGCACACAGTGCAGACACTGTCCCTTCATGGTTTGGACAGGTGCACCCTTTCCTGGGAAAATCTGGCTGGATAGCCAGACTCAGAGAATGGTGGTGAATGAAGGTAGATCCAGCTGGTGGCCAGTCACCAGTTTTATTTCCCAGGGCTCAGTGTTGGTGATAGCCTTGTTCAATATCTTCATCCATGATCTGGACAAGAGGATCAAGTGCACTCTCTGTCAGTTGGCTGATGACACTAAGTTGGGCAGGAGTCTTGATCTGCTGGAGAGTGGGAAGTTTCTACAGAAGGATATGGACAGGCTGGATCAATGTGCTGAGGCTGATTGTATGAGGTTCAGCAAGGCCAGGTACTGGGTCCTGCATTTGGGCCACAACAACCCTGTGAAGAGCTACAGACTGGGGGAGGAGTCTCTGGAAAGCAGATCAGTGGAAAAGGACCTGGGCATGCTAGTTGACAGTGGCTGAATCCGAGCCAGCAGCGTGTCCAGTTGGCCAAGAAGGCCAAAGGCTTCCGGGCCTGTATCAAAAATTACGTGGCCAGAAGGACCAAGAAAGAGATTGTCCCTGTGTACTGGGCACTGGTGAGGCCAACCTTAAATCCTATGTTCAGTTCAGCCTCTCACTACAAGAAAGACATTGAGGTACTGGAGTATATTCAGAGAAGGGCAATGAAGGTGGGGAACAATCTGAAGCACAAATCTCATGTGGAGAGGTTGAGGAAGCTGGGGATGTTCAGCCTGGAGAAAAGGAGACTCGAGGGAGACCTTATTGCTCTCTACAACTACCAGAAAGGAGGTAGTTGCGAGGTGGGGGTCGCCCTCTTTTCCCAAGTAACAAGCCATAGGACAAGAGGAAGCATCTTCAAATCATGCCAGGGGAGGTGTAAGTTGGATATTAGGAAAACATTTTTCCTGGAAAGAGTTGTCAAGCACTGGAACAGGCTGTCCAGGGAATATTTAAATACCCCCCTGGTATTTAAATGACCTTACAGGTCTTTTCCCACCTAAACAATTCTATGATTCTATGGCTATCAAGTCTACTCCTTGTGAACTGAGGCACAGACTCAAGTTGAGAGGTTCAGCAGCAGTGACAGTGTACATGCGGCAGTGCAGAGCACATTCTCTCTCGGGCACTGCACCTGAGCTCTGGGCTGGCTTTGCAACCAGCACCAAATGCTCTGCGTAGATGCTATGCCATACATCCAGAAACACAGCACTGCTGGGTTTAATCCCGAATGTGTTTAAATAAAACACTGCCAGCCTTCTGTTTGCAGCATATTGTTGGGGAACACAGAGCTGAATGGGAAGAGTTTCAAGCCTGGCGTAAGATCTACAGCCCTGAATGAGACACTCTACACTGGATAAGACACAACCTCACTGAAATGAACTTCTATTTACTGGATTTGACATTGTACCGGACTGGACAGTTTTCTTGTTATCCCCAGTTTTCCCAGTTTGTTGTTATACTGTTATATGGTTGTGTGTACCCCCAGTTGTTGTTTTTAAATTTACCCTCCATATTGTCTCCTTCTTCCCCTCACAGTTTTCCCGCCTTAACCCTGTTTTCCCGCTCCTCTGCCTGCCATTGGCTGATCTTTGGTGCAGTGCAGAGGCAGCTACCATTGGCCCGTTTCCCCGGTTACCCCCAAACTCCTCCCCTCCTTACCCAGTTACCCAATCACATTCATCCCTGAGTTGCCAGTCCTATGCTCCTCCCAAACCCAAACTCCACCCCTAAACTTACCCTTTATAAGTTACTGTTCCCCTAATAAAGTTTGGCATTGCTTCACGAGACCCTCTGCTGTGTCCCGAACCCTTCTTGCAGTGCCGCGTCCCTATCCCTTTTTCCCCGCGGGTCCTGGCAGCATATCAGTATACATAACTTCTCTTTCCTGTGCTGGCACTTGAGAGGCCACAAAATTTCAGTGTATGTACAATTTGCAAAAATTCTAGGGACTGCAGCAGCAACACTATTTGAGACAGGTTACGAACGCAAACAATTTTTGAACAGAGAAAGTAACAAGTCAAAGCCAAAGACAATTTGCCAGGTTGGGATCCCTCTTCCCCATATTGGTAGGTCATGGCCTGGGAGAGACATTTGTGTTTGATGAATTCCTTTAGTACTGCTGCTTATTGTTCAAAGTCAGGGATGTTGACATGGGTCCCAAGCAGTGCACTTCCACCACTAACACAAATGAATGCAGAAGCATTACAAGAGCCTCACAGACTCCTGTTTCTACTCAGCACATTAAATATACCAAACACCAAAATCACAGAATCACAGAATGGGTCAGGTTGTAAAGGACCATAGTGGGGCACCTGGTCCAAGCTCCCTGCTTAATCAAAGTCATCCTAGAGCACAAGGCACAGGATTGCATCCAGATGGTTCTTGAACATCTCCAGTGAGGGAGACTCTACAACCTCTCTGGACAACCTGTTCCAGTGTGTGGTCACCCACACAGTAAAGAAGTTCTTTTTCATATTCTGCTGGAACTTCCTGCACATCATTTTGTGCTCTTTGTCTCTTGTTGTATTGCTTGGCACCACTGAAAAAGCCTAGTTCCATCTTCTTAGCACTTCCCTGCATATACTTATAGACATTGATGAGGTTCCCTCTCAGTCATTTCTTCTCGAGGCTGAACAGGCACAGCTCTCTCAGCCTTTCCTTGTAAGAGAGATGTTCCAGTCCCCTAATCACCCTTGTCGCCCTTTGCTAGACCCACTCCAGCAGCTCCATGTCTCTCTTATACTGAGGAGCCCAGAACTGGACAGAGCACTCAAGGTGCGTGTCACTAGGGGTGAGTAGAAGGGTCACCTAATGGGGTGATCGCTCCCCCAGATGGGTGATCGCTGGCCCGGGATGGGTGAACTCTCCCCCCGGGTAGTTTGTCGCTGGCCCGGGATGGGTGAACTCTCCCCCCGGGAGGTCGGTCGCTGGCCCGGGATGGGTGAACTCTCCCCCCGGGAGGTCGGTCGCTGGCCCGGGATGGGTGACTCTCCCCCCGGGAGGTCGGTCGCTGGCCCGGGACGGGAGGTCGTCGCCCTGCCCGCCCTCCTTGCGCCGCGTTGCCAGCTCCCGCCGCCCCCCCGCGCTGGGCCGGGCGGGGCCGCGCCGGGCCGGGCGCAGGCGCCTCAGCGCTCAGCCAGCGCCATGGCCCGCGGGGCGCCGGCGGCGCTGCTGGGCGCCGCGGCCTGTCTGTGCCTCCTGGCCCCGGCGGCACAGGTTCAGGAGGAGGGGACCCAAGCGTGACAGCCAGGTTGACTCTCGCCCGCGGCCGGGACGCCTCGGGATCGGTCGGAGCCCCCCCCGCCGGGGTGTCCCCGCGCCGCTGCCGGCGTGCCGGGGTGGGTGGCGGCCGCCCCGCTTCCAACAGTCGGTCCTGCTCCGGCTCCCTCCTTCTCGCGCCGCATCCCGGGCACAGAGGGTTTGGGGAGGCTTTGGACGAACGCCGTAACTTTACCGTTTTATAACGGTTGGGGGTTTTTTGTTTGATTGGTTTTTTTAGCCCCTCTGGGCATGCCGCCTTTCTGTAGGTGCTGGCACATCGCGCAGTTCGGGCCAGCGAAGCCTCCCTCTGTCTTGCAGAAATGGAAACCTTCACATTCCTTCCCCCGCCAGCGCTGCTGCAGCCGCTGCTGCTGCCAGGAGCAGTTCGGAACTGCTGGTGGTACCAGGCTGCCTCAGGCAGGGGCTGTAACCTGGGGGGGCTCGGGGTGTGCAGTGGGTTGTTTTCCCTCCTCCCTGCCCTTTTTGTGAAAGTCTTGGAGCGGGTCTAGCAGAGGTCACAAAATTGATCAAGCGACTGGAGCATCTCTTGTACAAGGAAAGGCTGAGGGAACGACTGAGAGGGACCTCATCAGTGTCCTTAAGTATCTGAAGGGGGGTGTCAGTAGACGGAGCAAGGCTCTTCTCGGTGGTGCCAAGCAGTAGGATGAGGCAACGGGCAGAAACTGGTGCACAGGAAGTTCCACTTGAATATGAGGAAGAACTTCTCTGCTGTGGGGCTGCACTGAAACAGACTGCCCAGAGAGGTTGTGGAGTCTCCCTCAATGGAGATATTCAGGAACCGTCTGGACACAATCTTCTGTCATGTGCTCTGGGATGGCCTGCTTGAGGACCAGATGTGGACCACTGTGCTCCCTTCCAACCCGACCCATTCTGTGAAATGCTTGGTGTTGAGCTGACACTTTATTGCCCCCTTGTTTCCTGCTCCCTTGTCATTCCTGCTGGCGACAGGCTTGGACGCCCGGTGGCTTGGAGCGTGCTGCCAGCAGAGCCATGGGCAGGGCGTTGGCAAGGCTCCTTCTTAGGCAGGACAGGCTGTGCGCCAGGGGCACGTGTGGCCCTCGCAGATGGTGCTGCCCAAGAGATGAACTCGTGGGCTGTGGTGCCTGCCAGCAGGTGGGGATTCACCTGGTTATTGCAACACACCAGCATCTCTTTCCAAAAAGTATTTGCTTGGTGCAGGAGATGGGATGTCTCATCCAACTTTGGACAAAGCAGAGATTATGTGTTTTTGCCCCCAAGTACCTTTTCACCTAGACTCGAGACAATGCTCCCAAAGACACCTGCTGTCATGAAAATGTAACAGGGGCAGAGCTGTTTCCTCTGGCATGGCCTTAGCTAAGTCAGGGACTGTGCCTGTGTCTCTGAACTTCATTGCCATTGGTGTCTACAGCTGCCTGCAGTTTCATTACTATGGACTTCTAGACCACAGATTTGATTTCTGGGTTTGATAAATTTAATACACTTTTACCTCCAGGTAATCTTCTGGCAATATATTCAAGTTTAGTTGTGCATAAAGTATTTTCCTTCATCAGACCTGCCTGGGATATAATTTTATGCCCTTTTCTGATTGTTGTGGCACATCAAGAATCTCAGCTGCCAATTTTCCTTATCTTAGGCAGTGGTAACTTTATGAAGCTCATCAAATCGCACCAGTTTCTTCTCTTCCAGCTTGCATATAATCTTTCTTCATATAAAAGGTATTCCATATCTTTTGAGCATCTGTTCTGCTCATTTTTCTGCATTTTTTAAGGTTGGTTTTATCATTCTGCAGTAGAGAAGCCAGAACTACTTGCAGCACTCAGGGTGTGAACACACAGTACAGAGGTATGCAATGGTGTAATTATGCTCATCTCCTGTCTGTATCCATTTTTAATTATTTTTAACATTCTTCTCTGACCTTCACAAGCCAAATTTTTCATTAAACTGCTCACGGTGACTCCAGATGTCATTTTTGAGTGGTAGCCAATTTTGGACCCCTTGTTGTGGCTGTATACCATATAGAGTATTTTTGCATTTATCAGTTCATTTGTCATTATATTACCTGGTCTCTAAGAATCATGAGCTTATCCTTTCACAGTCAGCTTTTTTTTTTTCTAAATGATTGAATACTCTTGTCCATTTTTTTCAATTAGATGTATACCATCTTGTCTAAGTTATATATGAATATGTTAATGAGAACCAGCCACCCTTACTGGTGTGTTCTTTTTTCATTTCAGTCTTGAAATTCTTGACAGGCAAATTGTAAATAAGATTAAATATTTATGTAAATATTAATAAGACTGAAAATTTATGTTTGTTTCCTTTCAGAGTTTTTGGTGAAGAATCTGGTCAGCTGTTTTTTGAGATTTGAAAGTGCTGTGTTGACCAGCTCACTAGTGTCTACATGCTTATTGACTTTTCAGAGAACTTGAGGAAATATGCTTACGTGGCTTTTCTATGCAGAAATAGTGTGTAGGACTACCAAATGCTTCTGTACTTGATTTTGTGGCCAGAAATATGCACAGATACATAATGTGGTGCATAATTAAAAAGCTCATAGATTTCAAAAAATCACCAAGCGTGTAAAGCAGGTTTGTGGTGTGCTAACAGGAAGCCAGGAACTTGCTGTTTTTTCTCAAATGCAGAATAAGCTGAAGCTCTTTGGAAGTACTGGGTTTACTGCCTAGGCGAGCAGCAGTGCCATGTATGATGCTTTCTGTTGAGCTGGGTTTACAACATGTGATGGACTTGTCTCCGTCTGCTCTGTGAAAGTGCTGATGTTACTGATATCTGGGGTGATCATTTGGTAGCCTCAGTTGTGATAGTTATATATCTGCTTATGTATTTCAGGCAGTCCTACTAGAACAACATTTTCAGGCATAATAGGCTGCGTTTAGAAAATGTAGGCAGGCAATACCCCTTACCTAGGTAATCCTGGCAGCAAAATTCAGAGAGGCTTGTAGAAATGTTAAAAAGTTAGTGAAAGTGTGCTGTTAGTACTTTAGGAGCCACACATCTAAGGAGTATGTTATTAAGTGCCAAGGAAATGAATGAGGTGTATCAAAAAGAATTTTATTTTCTTTATAGTGCTTTTATAGCATTAGCCAAAAGTTCAACAGTCAAAACCACATGGAAGATCAAGAAATGGTAGAAATGTTTAGTAGGAGAGTGTGAAAGAGGCATTCACGTTGGAGAGACTGTGGCCATTTATTATCATTATTGGACTAATTTTTTAGCATTGCAGACAAGTCATACTTGGTTGAGTGCCACAAGGAACAGCAAATACCACATCATAGGAATACACATTGCTGTTTCCTAGAAGCTGTAATAGCCTTTATGTAACTTTTTCAGAACTTCAAAATGCCTCATTTCCTGACAGCTGTTCCTGTTTTCAGTAATTATTGGAACATTCTTGCACGTTCAAATAGGCATTCATAGATTCTGAACTATAAAAAAATGCCTTATAACTCATTTGCCTTTTTGAGCTTGCTTTTCAGCAACATATACATTGAAGCTTTTAGGCATTCAGCTGAATAATTTGGCCTGGTTATTTATCTGTCAGGTTTGAATTCATATTTAGGAAAGTGATGACTTGCTTGAGCCATAGGATTTTCTTTCCACTGTTTGTCAATTTAAAGAAATTTAGGCTTTTGTCTATACTTACTCACATACAGGAGATGAAGGAAGATTATGAGTGGATAGCAAACTATCATTTGTGGGGAGTGTCAGTACTACAATTCCTTGTTATTTTTCACCACACGGGAATAGCATCATTGTTCTTCCTAACTTTCATATTTCATCTTTTCCATAGAGCTTTAAAGACATGCATGTCTGGGAAAAATCTTCAACACTACCTTCAAACTTCTGATACAGCAGTCCCACCAATCTTTAAAAGCAATAAGAATCAAAACATAGAGTCACCAGTTCTCAAAAAGTTTTCTGCATAATCTGATTTTGGTGGCTCCGAAAGGATTTTTCTCAAACAGCATCCTTAGGAAATCAGAGGATACTATTGATACAGAACAGGCAGAAGTAGTTCCTTACCACCTGATGCTTTGAAAAGCTTGGTTGTTTGTTGCACTCACATTTGTATCACTTTTGTTCTCTTCACAAAAATATTCAGGTGTTCTTTGATGTGAAGATTGGAGACAAAGATGTGGGCAGAATTGTAATTGGATTGTTTGGAAAAGTTGTCCCAAAGACCGTGGAAAACTTCATTGCGTTGGCAACTGGAGAAGTACGTTTGTGGTTTTCTTCCACTGTGTACTCACTTAGTTTTGGATTGGGAAGGCAATGTGTGTTTAATGCTGTTTCAGTTGTGAACTGTTGATCTTATTTCACTGGAGACTGTGGAAGAGTGC
Source organism: Manacus vitellinus (assembly GCF_001715985.3). Taxonomy (NCBI): domain Eukaryota; kingdom Metazoa; phylum Chordata; class Aves; order Passeriformes; family Pipridae; genus Manacus; species Manacus vitellinus. Next base: position 5,981,995 of record NW_021940917.1, on the reverse strand, counting down.
CATCCCCAAGGCTGTGCACTGGTGTGTGTCTTCAGGTCCTTGGTTCACAAGATGTAATTATGAGATGCTGGATATCACCATCGCCATCTGTCCCTGCCTTGTAGGTCTAGCATGTAAAGTTACTGTGGTCAGACACCAGTGAAGTAAAGACAATGGCTTTGATCACCTGAATAATACCTGCTTTGTGGCAGTGCAGTCCAGCTGCATTCATCTGCACCTCAGTTTAATGTGTTTCTTGCCAGTATTATATCCGTTGGTGCTATATTCTATGAAATCTAGCCATTCACAACTTGTGTATTTCCATATGAACTGTAAGAACTGGATGTTATATTCATTTAAAGAATTATTTCATTTTCTTAGAGAGGATATGGATACAAAGGAAGTAAATTCCATCGTGTGATCAAAGACTTCATGATTCAAGGAGGAGACTTTACAGTAGGAGATGGATCAGGAGGTAACATGCTTAGTATCTTCCAGGTTCCCTTTCTTTGTTCGAATGTCTGCTGAAAAGACGGGCAAAACAGCATATTTCCTTCATTCTTTCAGCTCACATAAATGAAAAAAAAACCCAACCCACATTTGTTTTAGGGCATTTAGTACTTTTCTAAGCATCTTGGAACATAAGATGCATTTACTTGGATTATCTGATTATAAGTATGTGTAGCTCTTCCTTTGTCCTCAATTTTTGCAGATAGCTCTTTTCTGTCTGTGACTTGTCCCCCTTCAAGAAGCATGGCTTTGTGTGCTGGGCTGGAGCCACGTGACCAGCTGAGCTGTTCCTACAACTTACCGTCTCCAAAAGATGGATGTCTCCACCCTTCCCCTGCTCTGGCTTTGTGACAGCGCTCCCTGGTTGCATGTGGTGAAACAGTGAAAAAGCGCGTAGAGGGAAGGCAGGTAGGGAAGGAGGAGGCCGTCCTTGCTGCCCTCAGCTCAGCCAGGTCTGAGGAACCTTCTGAAATGTGCTGCGAGAGGGAATTTCAACACAGGGAGAGAAAAATTAGAAAATGAGGGTCATGCCCTCTCCTTTTTTTCCTCTTACCAGAATTGAAACCACAAACTCATTGTTGGTATGAGTCCTGGCTGTGTGTATCAGTTCTCCCTCCTGAGCCCCCAGGAGACCAGTTCAGTCCACTGAGGAGACCAGTCCCAGCTCAGCACCTCTTGCATTGCATGCACTCTGGCTTCGGATTTCTTCTCTTCCTTTCCGTGCACGTTATTCGCGTGCTACGAGTTGAACTGTCTGCATACAGTGCAGTGATTTCCCTGCTGGGGTAGAATGGAACACACATTCCTCTTCCTTGCAGCCAGCAATGGGGAAGACTAAAATACCAAAGACACAGTTTTAACATTAAAGATAGGCAGCGTTTATTTGCCTGCTGATGCTGTTCATTGGGACAGTATTTGAAGGTGTTGGAAGCAATGTCCCCGTTGTGCTAGGCACTGCATAAGTAAAGAATGAGACAGACAGCCTTCTCTTTTCAAAGTGATGGTGTTTTAATCATGAATGAAGTGTTTTCTAAATTTATTTTAGAAACATCAAAATCTTTATGTTGGAGTTGTACAAAGCCACACCCAGTATTTTAGTCTAACTTCCATTTGGTCTTCCTTTGTTTCTAAACATGTCTGAAGCAATTTCTTATTAGGAGGAAAAGGTGTAAATACTGAAATTGTCACAAAACACAGCAGCCTTGCTGTTACTGACCATAATTATGTAAGTTAAATTTGTTGAACAGGATGAAGTATATTATTGTTCAGTGGTGTCTGTAAGCACTGAAGATACTCAGCTTGCTTGTTAAAGTGAAAGGATAAAGCATCATCAGCTTTAACTATTCTCTGCCTATATGGGGTGGTTTAGCTTACTTTTATTTCTTTACAAGCAAATTGGTTTTAGTTATGGAATCACTGATGATGGAACAGTGATGTTGCTGTGCTTACTGAAACAATGAATCTTCAAGTCCTGAATTCATACTTTGTTTTTCCCCTTTTTGAACAAAATAGGCTTTTTGATTGTTGTTGTTGTTGGGGTTTTTTTTAAGTTTGCTTTCTTATTTTTTGTCATAGGAAGAAGCATCTATGGAGAAAAGTTTCCAGATGAGAACTTCAAGCTCAAACACTATGGAATTGGATGGGTTAGCATGGCTAATTCTGGCCCAGACACCAACGGATCCCAGTTCTTCATCAGTGTGACAAAGCCCTCCTGGTTAGATGGAAAACATGTAGTATTTGGCAAAGTCCTTGATGGAATGGTAAGTTGAAAGTAGTGGCAAGGTTAATACAAAAAATCTGGACAAACTCTGCCACGTTATATCTGTATTACCATAACTTACACAGTTGTGGTTCAAAACTGTTGAGTGTTCATCTAATACGTACATGGTAGAAAATGATTGTGAAGAGCTCCAGCTGGACAATTTAGAACTGAAATAGCAAATGCTAACTGCAGAAATGGAAACTTAAATCATGCTTTTGGCTTTCACAGCCCTTGTTTCAGACCACTAGCTACTGAAATACACACTGACACCTTTACAGATTACAAATGGAGTAAGTTCAGGTCCTCCTTTCACTAACACTGTTAGCCATGAAATAACTGTATTTCTGCAAGCTAAAATCTGATTTTGTACATGTGCTAGTTCTGGGTAACACTTTCACTGTTAGGGTTTTTAGAAGCATGTGAATATAAAGTATAAAAACACATATATTCAATCTCTTTAAAAAGAAAAAAAAAATCAGTTAATTCTCTGAAACTGTACACAGCTGCAAAACTGATGAAAGGCCAGACAGAATTTTAAGTTTAAAAATGGTACTTTCAACTGAATATATTAGGCTGGTTTTTCTTTTAAATTATTCCTTTTTAATCTTTGTTTTGAAATTAATGGGGAAAACAAGCTCCTGGACAGAACAGTTCTTTGAGGAATTTGAAAATCTCATCAGAACACTTGTCCCCCTCTCCCACATTCATATTGAATTCAATTTTCATGACCTACAGTAGTAGCTGAAAAATTTTGAGAAGAGACTTAGACTAAATTTTAGTTTAGTCAGATTGATGGACAAATATCCAAAGCCAGGTAGTCAGTATACCTAACTGAATTTTGTATGTGTCATATGCTAAAAGTAAAAGCAGTAAGCAGGAAGCACAGTTACGCTATACATTTAGAAATTATCCTTACAGTTAGATTATCCTTTCTGTATGTGCTAGAACCCTGTATGTGCTGGGTGGGTCAGCTAAACATACATTTTCACTTGCCCCTTCATAATGCTTTTGTTGGCTCAAAGTTCTTCTAGAGGACAAACAGCCTTCCCTGTCGACTGTGTGTGAGTTGCAGAGTGGCATAACTATTAATGTGGGGGAAAAAAAGCATGTGGGAATTCAGCAGGGTAAAGGTCTTTGTTCATAAGTTGGTTAATAAACAGCAATGCTGCGAGCACTTAGTTGTTTATGTGCTACCAGACTTCAGCCACTGGAGTTTCCTTGGCTAAACTGAACTCTTCTGTTTGTTTGTTTGTTTCTGTTTAACAGTCTGTGGTGCACTCCATTGAACTCCAGCAGACAGATGAGCATGACCGGCCCCTTCAGGACTGTGTGATTGTGAATAGTGGCAAAATAGCTGTAAAGGAACCATTTGTAGTTGAAGTAGATGACTGGTGAGATCAACAGAAAGAAAAGTAAAACTTAATCATTTTTCTTTAACACCTGTTTTTTACTGATCTCCACTGTCCATTCAGTTTTCTTCTCAAAAAATATGAGGCTACATTTAGGCAGTACTTAGCATTTGCCAAATACATAAAAGATATGACCATTTCTATAACAACTTGATGGAGCTTTCACTCCTTAAAATTCAAGACATACCCCACTAAATTCTAGATCTTGCAGAAAAAGTCTTTCATGAAAAAGTATAGCAGTAATTCTATTTTTCTCAAGGCTTAAAACAAAATCCTTTGTTTTCTTTGGAAATTTTAGCAATATTTGTTTCCGTCTTTTCAACTGAAAATATGTTCTGTAACACTACCAGCATTTTTAAAAATTAAAAAAAAAAAAGTAAAATACATAAGTGTTTTGAATAAATAAACTTTGATTTTAAATAAATATTTGAAACTCTTTTTTTTCTCCCCCCACCCAGTCTTTTTTCTCACCTCAGTTGATTCTGCAAAATATGCAGGGGGTTCTGCTTTCCAGAAGTATGGTTACAAGGTTAGAGCACGGATGGTAAATTTACCTAATCTTAACACGTCAGATAAAGTCCCTGCTGTCTTTCAAAGAACCACAGTGTTCAGATACCATTCTGTAATCAAGAAAGAGCAGCTTTTCTGTCTGTTATTCAATAAGATAATCAGTTAGAAACTGATGAAAACAGGGGAGTCCTTGTTTTATAGCATGGTGAATTTTGTAACCTAGCTGATGTTACTTATTAGATAGCTCAAGTGCCTTTTTTTTTTTTTTTAAGTTTTGCTGTAGGTCAGAGATGCAACTTTAGGTTCATTATTTTTGTCATGCTTTGTAAGTAACTTTTAAGCTGACAACTTAACTGGTAGCTTTTAAACAAGGTCAGTGTAAGGTAACACTTTGAGACACCTATGTCAATTAAGTTCTTTAACAAGTTACATAATACTCTACAGGACAAGAGATGGGGATTTTTTTCTTTTGAGTTTACAGTGTTTTAGAACTTGACACAGAAGAGCCAATGCCAAATTTCATGAAGGACTCATCCCCCTGTGCAGCAGACAGCACACCACCCTCTTTGTTGTGACTAGTTCCTGAAGCATGTCCTGGAGTCCATGTGAGATATCCAGACTTTCAGTGGTGCAGAGTAGGAGCTACAGAACAGAGCTTGTACCTACTGACATTCCATCTGCAAGGAAATGGGAAACTGTTGGCAGGGATTTATCCCATGTCTTCCTGACATGTACTCTGCAGTTACAGGGATGCTCCTGGTTCATCATCCACAGCTCTGGGGCCTCTCCTGAGGGTAAATACTGACACTTATTTTCAGAGACCTGTGAAAGGATTACTGTCCTCTTTAAACAGAGCTAGAGGAGAACCTGGCAATGGCTCCTAAATTTGCCTAGTGCTAGGCAATCAAGACGTTCCTTTTACCCATGCAAGTTTTTCTTTCTACTAACTGTTTAAAGTAGAATTCTCTGAAAAGCAGCACTGGGAAGCAGGGTTAGGAAGTAGGAGCAAGAATGCCTCAGACTCCTGTGCCCAAATAGCTTTCTGCTAGTAGCTGAAAGCTTTCCTGGAGGTTGATCGTGCAGACAGCATAGAGTTCTGCTACCTGAACAAGTGCTGTAGTCACAGGCCTACCTTTTGTCCAAGTGCCAGCCTTTCACTCTCCCCAGGTGGCTTCCAAACACATTTAGTAGTCAGAGGAGGCAACCCTCATGTCAGGCTCCTGTTTGTGCTTAGGTTTGCCCTTGCTGCTTTTGTGCAACACTCCTTCCACCGATGAGCCCAGTGGCTAACTGGCTGTTCAATTACACTGAATTCACCACGATATAACACTTTCGTAAGCCTAGCATGGTCAGATGGTGTGGTGCTAAGAGCTTTAAATGAGCACACACACAGGTATTTTCTCATGCTTCACATGGAGACATCTGTGAGACCCATTTCTGGTAACAGCAGCTCAGAGAAATGTTTTGCTTCAAGAGAAAAGCACAAAAAAGATACCAAAGCAGTACATTCATGTCCTAGTAATTTATTTTGTAATGTCCAGTAGCACACATACAAATTTCCAGTTAAATCTGAACATATGTATCAGTTTTAGTTTGATCATAATCTTAATCATATTCTTGCTTCACTTTACCACAGAGTTGTATGCTCTGTGACTTATAAAATGTTAAGATATGGAATACAATCTGCAAGTTGATGTTGAGAGTAAACATACACACAGGTTAGATGTTGTAACTGGAGGGAGATACATAAATGCCACATGAAAGTTCCTGGTAAGTAAAATAATTTCAACTGAAATCTAGAAAATTTCCTCAGAGAGTGCCATGTGTTTCAGAATGTGAAAGCATGTTTTCCAATTCCTCACACACTCTCTTCAGTGCTTTTAATCCATTCAGTGCCAGCCATGGGTAATGCGTTTGGAAAAATTCTGGTGCAAAAAGGTTTAGTGTTTGCTTTGATAAAAATTATAGAAATAATTAGTAAAAGTTTTCAAAGGTTAGCGCAATTCAGTGTATGACTTAGAACATTTAGTGTTAAATAGTTAGAGCATGTCAATATATATAAGGTATAAATAACTTCAATACTGTTGTTTCCATATCTATTTTTTTAAAAGCAGCAACTGTAATGACAGTGATTTTATTTAAAAAGATACAATGCTTGAAATTAATCTGAGGTTGTGCCTCTTGCTTCTGAGCATAATTTTCACATCACAGAATTTTATTCCTGTTAATTCTATTAAATGTGACTCAGAGACTTGCTTCAGCTTCTTCTCCCCACACATCACTTCTACCTAGGCAGTAAATGAGGATAAAATATTCCATGTAGAATGCCATCTATAACTACGTTTGGGAAGTCATCTGAAAAAAAAAGAAAAAGAAAAAAGAAAGAAACTTACTTTCTTATCCATGTCAGTACAATATAAATGTTTTTGTGGAACTTAACTAGGCAAGGCCTGCTACACTTTAGGTTAATGTTTATCCATGTTGGGATGTGCTATTAGTAATGCTGTTTCAGCACTAAAGCCACTTTAGGGTAGCACTGGGCATTGCATGAATGCGCTGCCAGATTTGTAGCTTATTGATTTAAAGGGATGTTCTAATACTTAATGCTGCTAGGCTCCAGCTCTTTATCTGAATCTTTTCTCACAAGGAAGATGGATTACACTGGCAATTCAATTTCTAACAAAATCTCAATATACTTGAAGAAATTTCAAGACTGCTACTGGGAATACTTCAAAACTGTTTTTTTGATTGTGGTTTACAGCAGTGTTTAGACTGAGAAGACAGAGATGATTATTTGAGGCAGGAAATTTTCAGGTTGTCCAACATAAAATGTCACATGTTACAAAAAGTCATCCTATAATATTTGAAGGAAAAAAATCCCCACTATTTTGTTATCACAGATGCAGAGAAAACTGGCAGTTAATTTTCACGTTCAATTTGACATGAAAGAATTGCCTGACAGAACACAGTAAAAGATCCAAGCAGAGGAATGGCAGGATGTACATCATTGAAGTGAAAAGATTTTTGAAATGTACCTGAGTTTTTAATGAAGGGATTACTTAAATGACCAGGCATTAATAGTAAGAATTTCTGATCACATCTTACAACCTTAAAATTGCTAGTGCACTAGGAAATGGGTTTGCCTTTAAGAATACACTATTTCTGATACAGAATTTTCCACGCTAACCAAATCTTCAACTATCAGCTGACAGGATATTCACAAAGGGGAGGTCAAACTTTTATAAGAATCATTAGATACTAGACATATTAGATCGCCTAATGTAAACGGGAATTAGGTTTTGCCACTAATTCTTTCACAAAAATAATTTTGGGGGTAAAAATACGGAGCAAAAAGTAGATTCGGACTTTATTAAAAAAATCCTTATTAGCTTAAATATGTTATTTCATTGGTATTAATGAGGTGATTCTAGAGTATTAAAGATGTTACAAACAGATATTTTAGGATGTTTTAACAAACTGTAATCTCCACTGTAAACAAAACACGCATAATTCTCCCCAATTTCTCACAGTAAGTCATAATTACAAATGACTTGTTAATATGTTGAATCCAGTAATGTTTCCTCAAATCGTGCAAGTTCAGCTGTCTCAAATTACCCTGGAAGAATAACCCTATGCACTTGTCATGAATGGTATTAAAAATACACTTGTAAAGGCAATCAGATGCTTTCCTTCTAAACTAAAGGCTGCAGTTCCAGAAGTCAGGTTTTATTGGTTCTTTTATAATGTACAGTATATATAGAAAAATAAAGATTGATTTAAAAAATTATACAACTCTGCAACATTAGAGTTACTGTGATCCTTTGCTGCTTAAAAAAATCAGGCATATCAATTCAAGTTAAATGTATAAATACATCAAAGCACAGTCTTACAGATCTGTGATATTTGCATGGCTTAAAGAATCATCATAACAATTTTCAAACAAGTGACAGTAAATCTCAGATTCCATTTTTTTTAGCTTCTGAGGTATCATCTTCAATTTGCAGAATATTAGGTTTTTCCTTTATTTTTTTTAAGAATATTACTTTTTTTTTTTTCTCCCCACACCCTTACACAAAAAGCAATGTGCACCCAGACTGTTAGATACATCATGAAAAAGGGAATCTGAAAGTCAATGAGGTTTGTAACCATGAATCTTATTTTTGGAACGTTGTTTTGCAACTCAACAGTGCTTAAAGCTTGGTCATCAGAATAATGGCAAGACTATATTTTATAAAGACAAGTAACAGTGCAATGAGAGGGTAAAAATATCCTTGGAGCATTATGTTCCAGAAAGAGCTATTTATTTTGTTTAAAACTCACACTATTTCCTATTTTATGGAAATATGTTAACACAGGCATTCCTGTATCCAGGAAAGACTTCTGATTGAAACAATGGTTCACCTTCTTCAAAGAAAACATACAACAAATAGTTATTTGTTAATGGACACTTACTTTTGGTCATAGGTTGAACAACCTTGGCTGTTTTTACAAGGGAATCAGAATCTATCAAAGTAAGAACTGATCTGAGAGGGAAAATTTTAGAAAGCTCATCTATATTTTCTCTGTGCTGCAAACTAAAAACAAAGAAAAAGAATTAAAGGCAATGGTAGTTGTGTAAAATCTGTGTTTCTTTCTAACTAGACTTGAGTCAAGTAGTAGAGCCTCTAGACTTAAAATTTGGTTTTCTTCTTTCTTTTTTAAACCACAACTCACTTTCTAATTTGTGTTTGAATTCATTAAGTTAAAAATAGCTTGCAAATGAATTTGATGTTTTAGGGTTTTCAAACACAAGAATATTCACCTGCCATATAAAATTCTAAATATTTTGATTCAAGGCCAGAAAATGCCTTGGCAAAAGTCTGAAATGTCCATTGTTTCAGATGTCATTAAGGAGGCCAACCTTATAATTAAACATCTTACACATTAAAAGAAGCTTTTATCTTAATCCAAGAAAAACACTACTTAAAAGAATAGTTACAAAATGAATTACAAAATTAGGTTCCTAATGATTTCACAAAGAGGAAGCTTAGCCTTCCTTGGAGTACATGTTATGGAAGATAAATATCATCACAGAACTGCAAAATCCTGAACAGAAATCTTACAGCAAAATGTTACATGTGCGCTGCAAATATTAAGTACCATCACAATTTTTCAGGATAACTGTATATGAAATCCATTTTATCTGTTCAGAATGGTACGGAATTAAATGATTTTCATAATTTATACCATGTTCTCAAGGAATCAAGTATGCAATTAGGAGGAGCATTAAACAGGTTAATACATGCCATGTGTCTCATTCATATGAGTAACAAATTTTAAACAGAGGTAACTCTGTGGGTGCTTCTTCATCACTGTTGTCACTTGCGTCAGAATTGGCCTTGTGAAGGGACCCTCTCCCCTTACTGTGCTTTGATTCATTGAGTTCGTGATTTGCACTCCAGCCTCAAATGGACGTTCAGTACATGTGAGCAGACTAGTGCTAAGTCAAAGTAAAAACTAAACAACCCTGTAATGTGTCTTCTAATGTGGACTGGGTCACAAAGGACTGTCCAGACAGCTTCAGAGTATCTCCAGGGATGGAGACTTCACCAACACTCTGAGCAAACTGTGTTGGTGAAAAAGTGCTTCCTCATATTCCTGCTATTCTAGTCCTGTCACTGGGCAGCACTGAAAAGAGACTGGCTTTGTCCTCTTTACGCCCCCCCTTCAGGTATTGATACGCATTTTGAGAAACTGCAAGCAAAAAAGTGTTCGTTCATAAATTTACTCTTAAAAAATTTAATGATTTTCAAGGCAGTGCAAGAATCTGACTATTGATTTCTACACAGTATTTTGTAAAATCAAACAAAATGCCACATTAAAAAAGAATCCTAATGTACAGCTCAGGGAGAAAATTCTCTCATGAAAGCTATTACAATTTTAATAAAAAATTTAGTAGAAATAACAGTTCAAGCAAGTAAAATGACAAACCCAGGAGGAACACGCTCTGAAAATGGTACTTTTTTTTTCCCTGCACACATTTAATTTAAGAGAGGGTAAATTTTCTGAATTAATAATTCAAAGAACTTTTTTTTTTTATGAAAGGGGGTTATAACAAGCTATTTCAAACACTCTTTTGAACCATGTATTATGAGATGAAGGCTAATGTAAATGTCCTGTGAAACACATCAATTATACTTAAAGTATACATTTTTTCCCCCGGAAAGATCTCTAGAGGTTATAAATGATAAGAAATAGTAATAATCCAAATGGAATTACAAACATGGTTGCAGAAGATCGACTGGTGTTTAGGGAAAAAGCACTTACAAAGGACTAGGCCTCTAAGTTCAAATCCTTCAGGCAAAATAGCCCAAAGGGTCAACAACAAGAAAGGAAAAGCAATGTTCTTCATCTTTTGATTTGAATTCTCAGTAGGTTTGTCTGAGAGAACAACTGGGGAAGAAAATTCCAGCCTTTTATAAATCACCCATCCCACTTAGTGTTTTAATGGTTTCTTACACAAGAACTATTGTTTTATTGGCAGGTTATTAGATTTTGGACCAGTGTCATTTGACCAGGCTTGTATTAATAATAATGTGGTTTATGTGGTGCAGGGTCAGATCAGCAAAGTTCTGTTAACAGATGACAGGTTTGATTACCGTTGGCTTTAGGCAAGACATATGGATCCCTTAGGAACAGCAGCACAGGCTGGTGGGACAGTTTGCTGGAAAGGTCAAGAACAGGGATGTCAGTATCAAGGGACACCACACAGAATATTCTACAAACTAGCTTTGATAAAGCGAGGTGGTCGAGCTGCACAGGAGCCACAAGGTGCATTTCCACACACCAGCACTGCCCAACAGGGCAGGCTCCGTCTCCTGGAAGCAAAGCTTGCTGCTCCTCAGCCACACAGTGAAACCCTCAACGTGAAGTTGGAGGTAAAGGGGCTGGATCCTGGAGGGGTGGCTTGCAGCTGGCTTTGAAACCTCCTGATCCTGCTCTGGTCCCTGGCACTTGGTGTAATGCAGGCTACAAGATCATCTGCAACCAGGCTCCATGTCTATAGGTTCTTCAGGACACCAAACAGACTCAAAATGTCACCATGTTCTTGCAGCCTCTAAAGCAGTAGCTGTACCCCTCACTCACAAAGTCCTTGTAAGCCCCTCACAGGCCTGACTCCCACCCTGGTCATGGTACAGCCACCCTCTCCCAGCCCCCTCCTCTCTGCCTACACATGCCAAGCAGTGCAACCAGATACATACAAAGCTCTATCAAACACATCAGGGACAACCCAAACCTTTAATTTCTTCTGCTAAATCTTCTTGCTATGAAAAATACATTCCCAGGTATATTTCAGAGCTAGCAATATTCTACTAGTTTTATAAGGAATTTCTCAAAACTAGCATAACGATGCTCAATTCACACTACAAATGGACAGATCTAACAGAGCTGATGAAACTAGCCGTTACACTTAAAAAACACATCTAATTTTAATGCTAAACTACTGCTAATTCATCAGCTGCAAGGACCAAATACAGTAAACTCCAATAATTTCAAGTAGTTGTCCTAGAAAGAGTAGGAATCAAGCTCACCTTGATTCTTCAGATTCTGTTTCATCAAAAGAGCTGCAAGTAAAGTGAGAGAAAACTTTAGTTCCAACAAAATTAATTTTATAATTAAAAAACCCAAATTCTTTAAGAGTCACCAAAGGGAGTGATCTTTTTCTGGCCATTGGCTTTATGATGCAGTTTAACGAGATGAATATGGGAGATTGCATCATTTTACAACCACCACTACTTGAAAAAGATAGTAACAGGTTCACAATCATTTCCATCTATCTGTCTATGAAGTGTTGGGGTATAGTCTCACGGAGGATACTGGCTGATATCATTAACTACAAGTGACAACTACAAGTCTGTTAGCTTCTGAATCCCTCCAGACAATGCCTTGGGTCACAGACACCTTCAAGTGTAAGAGGGCCTCAAAATTATCTTCAAGTCAATTAGCCTTCGTGCCACTGCAGACCCAAAGAGCCTCCTGCAAAGTGGAAGAGGGCCATGCAGCTTTCTGGGGATTCTGGTAATGCTTCTGGACTACCAACCACATCAGCTTATATAGCAAAAAAAATTCTCCCTACAAAGCTCACAGCTGCAGAGGTAACAGAGCTTCCAGTTACACTGTTTTGGGTATTTCTATAGTCATTGCACTAATCATACTAAGATTCCCTCCTGCCACCCTGAATAAGAACCCTTCCCAGGGGAAGGGCAGTTGGGTCATTGGGGTAGATGTCATCAGAAGGGTGAAAGACTTCATTTTTGAACACTCAGAGAGAGATCATAAAATGATCGCAGAATGAACTTCTTTTTTGCCCAGATACTATGACTCTAAAACACATGCACAGGCTTTCTATGCAATTTTAGTGAGTGTTTATGAAAATCTTACATTTCAGTAGATACTTCAAGATCTATGAGAAAATCATATTTTTCTCATCTAAACTTCTTTGCTTTCCAAGAATATTACATTAAACTTCACTTCTGTCTTTGAACTGTCTGGATTTATTTTACGACCATTTGGAGATATATAAACATACTTAACATGAACCTAATGCCCATTTATTTTACAGTGTTAAGAGCTGGCAGCAAGACCATTTTAAGTCAATGGAATTGCATCAGCACTGAGTGGATATGTGCCTTTTGGCCTCCATGTATTTTTCAGTAAATAAGAGCTTACCCACAGCTTTCTGCTTTTGGCAAAGTAGGTACATGGCGAACGTTCAGAAAATCAAGAAATATTTTAGGGAGCTCTTCATTTTCTAAAATGACTGTCTGTAAAAAAAAAAAAGAAGGCAAAATAGAATCCTGCATTTTAAAAATATTTTAAATATCGCATACTTCCATTCAAGCTACCAAAACATTTCACTCTTGCAACACTTTTCAATTGTCCATTTTTTTACACCTATTTTGGAATGCTTCATTTCAACAGGAAAACCACAGTTCTTGATGAATCACATTAAAATACATTCAGCTTACCCTACTAGATTCTCTTTCACCTGCCATCGCTGGTGCCAAGTTAGATGCCTCTCAAGCAGAGATATCTGATTCTGGAACTAAGTTACTGGCATGCTCATTTGTGAATAAAATTCTGTTTATTTAAAATATAAAATAAAGCAGCCTCAGCTCAATGCTTTCATGCTCACCTCACAAAAGACTCCCCTCTGGCATGTGAGTGGAAAAAGGAAGTCTCCACTTTGTGCAGTTTTATTAGCGCACGCCTTGGTAAATGACAAGGGGAACTCTTTGCTTCGCCTGACAGGTCAGCTTACAGTGTGCTCCTTGTATCTGCACTGTGGCTCTTAATGACAAAGCTCTGATCAAGGAGCTGCTCACTAGACCTGCCACATCCTTCCACACCAATGACATACTGGCCACATAATGGCCAGATGCCATCCTCTGTTTTTTCACTGATGAGATTATTTACAATTTTCACAAGGCAAACAAAAACAGTTCATAAATTCAACCAATGTCTCACCTGAAAGATTAAGCCCCTATTTCTTTACGGTTCATATTGCCATACATTCTGAAAACACATGTACTTCACATGCAAATGAAAGCCACAAGCTCTTCCCTAAAGAGTTTTCCTTCATTAAGTCCTAACCCAAAGTGACTGTATGTATGGAAGAAACTTCACCAGATTTATAAATAGATCGACTCTTAGAAGTAAAGCTATTCATGTTCATCCTGTTCGCTTTCACACCCTATGTTAGAAGAAATACATGTAGAGAAGAAATAAGTCTGGTGATGGGAAGAACCATTACTCTGCTTACATTCGGGAGGTAACTTATCCCTGCATGTGTACTTTTTTTATATTTCAGTATCACAAGGGAGACACAATGATATGTAGAGGATAACAGGATCACAAAAAAAAAAGGTTGGAAGGGACATCTAGAAGTCATCTAGACCTTATAGCAGGTTTTGTAACAAGGTTATTGGTGTAAGGAAAACCCACTTAGTGTTAAAATTACTTAAGATGTGAATGGACTTAAAGAAAGTAATGCATTTGAAAACCAAGATATTTGAGAACCGGTTCTTTTTTTATGTTACATTTGCAAATGTTCAATTTGCAAATGTCTACACTTCATCAACAGCTGAGGCCATCACCAACAAATTTGAATAAAAGAACAGGGGAAAATGCAGCTTTTAAACTTTTCTGTTCTAGATTTTAATGGATGTAATGATCAAGGAGGTCTGAGATGCTGGCAAGTGTTAAGCCTTTCAGTTCACCTCTATATGAAGATGCATTAAAAAATGCCACTTCATTTGCATTCTGCAAAATCAGCACCTTGCTGCTGCAAAATTTATCCTGTTCCGCATTCAGGTTATGCATAAAAGGAGGGGTGAAGGTGGACGCATATTCAGACAGTGCATGAATTGCATAACAATGCATATCATTGGCTCAAATAAAACCATCTTACTAATTATATGCAATGAAGACCACAAAAAGTTGTATAAAGATGTTTAAGGGCATCTGGTGCTTATATGCAACCTCATACTTACACCTCCTGACTGTTTTTTCCAAAAGTTGAGCTGCCTGCTGAGGCTGCTGAACAGAACAGGAAAGAAGAGAAGGATACATCATTGTATAAAAGGAAAACTCTTGACAGCTCTTACAAACCTATTTGCTTCTACTTCCACTCACTCCAGATTAATACCTCATTCTATTTATTCTTTTTTTTTCACATGTATCAAGTCAACTCAGGCCCTGCTAATCCTGGCCTTGCTCAAATATACTTCATAAAAAGATGTAAGCAAATAGCATCTGTTTCAGTGTGTTAAGCCATACAGTTAAGCCATACCTGTCAATAACGCTGCTTTGGTGATCACTAAACTTGAAGATGTAGAATTTGCAGAGAAGTAAAGGCAATTTTGCACTCCACTGTATTTGTATGCCACCTCTCTTAACTGGGAATTTTGTCATTTCCAGAATTTTATGAAGGCAGGAATGCATTAAACAGAGGAGAATTTTTCAACTGAGGTAATGTAATGTGACATGCACTTTAAACATTTAAAAAAAAAAAAAAGGGAAGATACAAGTTATATATCCTAAAAAGGGGGCAAATTATCTTCTGGCTTGACTTCATTGGCTTCGATACAACTAAGGGCGAGAACATAATCTTGCCATTTAAAATACATGGTGGAAACCAAAGGAAAAGAGAAAAAACCCCCCTGGGAACAACAGGATTAGGTGCATCTGTCTAGATACATTTCCTACCTCTGGTGGTGGCCCGAAGTGGACTTTTAGAAAAAAAATGTAAGCATTCTCAACTTCCTATTTAAGTTGTTCCAAAGAATACTCTTAAATTAGAAATCAATGTTACCATAAGTGGCTTAATTTACCTGGAACAATCCATAATGCAACAGATCTTTTATTTCTGTCTAAAAACTTGTAAGAAATACATATGGTGATGATCTTTAAATGACAGCTGAGGAGGAAAGGAACCAGCAGGTAGAGTCTCTCAACCACTATCTATGATTTGTGATGTAATATGCTCAACTGTAGCACTTGTTCAAGTGAATATATAACACTGGCTTGACTACTACCTTGTTTGCTCTGCCATTAGAAAGTTATGAGAAAAATATTTTCAAAGAAATAAAAACTCACACTTAGTTTGATTTTAATGTGAATTTTTATTACATTCAAATTCTACCAAGAGCATAGCAATGAGTTTCAAATATGGGCCCCAGAGTGCTAAGTAGACTAATGTAAGGAAAAAACCCCAAGCATGTGTATTTCCTTCCTAAAATAAATGAAAAACCCCCACAAGTAAAACATCTAACATAACCTCTAGCAAATGATTTGGGAAGTGACTCCAGAAATACATTTTTCAACTCATTGATTTCAGCTGAACTAAGAGTATAAGTGCCATATTTTCTTAGAAAATTGTAAAGTGTTTATCTGTTACTGTCACACTTTAATGAACTACTCTGTGCTTCAGGAAAAAAACCCACAACACAACACAAGGGAGAGCCTGATGTTTACATCAGCAGAAATGTCTTTTTCACTGAAAGGGTGCAATTATTATTATGTAACACAAATAACAAAATCCTCAATTTTTCTACCTTATCAGTTTCATAAAATCATGTTCCCTAAGGATGTAATTGATTAGTTGCACGTTCTTTCAGTGACATCTGAAATACTTAATTGTCGGTTATCTTTTCTCCTTCAGTAAGTAAAATATAGTCACAAAATTGCAAAGGGACTTGTTCTGCCTTAACCTTAGCTAGATGCCATCATGCAGTGGAAAACAGTGCTAAAATATCACAGGATAATGCTCTCCAACAAGGGAGACATATAAACAGCATAATGATTTCCCACGAGTTTCCTTTTTAGAAAATTGTCACTAAAGCCAGGGTAAATGGTGACATATCTTCACAGAGGACACTGTGAAATCGAACACTGGCATTCTAGTTAGGCCCAAACCTACTCATCAGCCAATTATAACAGTAACTGAGCATCTTGCTGAAAACCTGAACAAGACCACTTCCCTAACCTTCAGAGATCATGCCACAGGAATGCATCGTTTCACATCGTTTTATTGTTGTTGTTTTCAATGAAAAAAGATTTTAAAATCAATGTCTTACAGTCATCTATCATACTTTCTTAAGGTTGCTGGAACAGCTGTTAGAAAGAGAGAAATGAGAGTGGGGAGCTGAGTTACAGGGTCCTTACAGACTTTTCCATTCAATCAGGTTTAGTTTGAAATGCAGTACTGTTAGGGTGAAGAAGTTCATGACAGTTTTTCCTCTCTTCACAGGGAAAGATGCTTCACAATACCTAATTCAGTGGTGCAGCTAAAATGGGGGAGAAGAAAATCAATACTTTCCAGCTACGGTAAGTAGGCTAGAGTGTCAGTCTCCACTGGGACCAGAATCCACATCTTTTAGAACATTTTAGAGTCTATATTCTTCTATTAACCTGCTTTTCCTGAACTGCTTTACACGATCCCATGAAATGATATAAAGGTTATCAAAAGAACACATTAACTAAAAACCAAGTAGACAAAGGAACCAGACTTCTAAGAGTAAGCTTTCCTTTTTTTTTTTTAAAGTAATAGCGGATAAAATCATGTTTTATATTACCCATTGTAAAGAATTATGAAGAAATTCATTCCCTTCTTCAGTAAGGGTGTTGTTATAGGTTATCAACTAGAATTATTTCTAAATAAGTTGTTGCCTAAGTTGCCATAGTAGAGACTTCCCACCTTTCATTACTACCAAAAATACTCACATTTGTAAGAACAGGAGAAGGTTATCAAACATGCCAAAAATTCTGTATAAAGACACAAGAAGCATGCAAACACATGTACAGCAACACAGAAGTGATGCTCCATATGAAGCACCAGCTTCATATGATATCAAAGGGCAGTCAACAGAAAGAGTGCCATCCATACAGTGGAGCTTGAAAGGGAATAAATATTGACTGTAGGTATTATAAGCCAAAATACTTCCAATGAAGATCCAGAAATTCTACCTAAACTATCTGAAAGTTAATGTAAAGTCACAAAAGTTAAAAAAAAAAAAAACAGAGGGGAATTGCACGTCTGAACCTCAAGACTGAAGAATAGTACAAAAATTCCTAAACCAACTTTCAGATCAATTTGTTATACTTCCAGTGACCTTAAAACTTACCTGACAACTCATGAGTGACAAATCTATCTATCACAGCATTCTCAAGCAACATAGAGGATAAATTAACTAGATGAAAAGGAAGTCAAATCAGTTAAACAGCTACTGGATCATCACTGAAAATGTGTATGCAGAAATTCGTGTCTATAACTTATTAACATTCTTACTTAAGCGTTACGTAACCTTACGGCAAAGCACTTTACTCATTTTGATCAAAAATACCACATAGGTCTTAAGGCAGAGAGCACTTCAGTTAGAAAGCTCATTAAAAACACGTTTATAATTCCAACTAATATTTAACCACTAAGTGCAGAGTGGATTGACTTGAGGCTAAGTGTACAAATATAACCCATTTGATGTAAAAAATAAAATATTGAATTTTTTTCAGAAAACTGGTAACATAAATTAGTGGGAGCAAACAGTGAGTCCCTCTTCAACAAAACAGGAGACTAGCCCTTGAAAGACCAGAAACAAAGTGCAACTACCGTTCCTTTGAAAAATAAGAATGAAAGGAAGCCGTCAATATAATTTCCTGAGACACTGCTGAAAGGATTGGAGGTTAAGACAAAGCTGGATGAGAAATGAAGAAATCAACAGAGCAAAAGGAAAAGAAGCAGAAGGGCAGGACAAGTTAATGATATTACAAAAAGTTAGTAGGAACGAGAAAGGCTTTTAAAAATAAGTAACAGGAAAAACTAATACAAAGAGTAAGTAGATCCATTAATGGCAAATACAGACACAAAAACAGATGCTGATTTCAAAATGTCTGAATTGAAGTGTCTTTTAGAAGTCAATGGACCACTAAGACAATGGACAATTAACAAGTAATTAAGACCATGTCAATAATGCTGGTGATAACAAACAGGTGCAGGAATACCTTAGACAATAATATAGATATCAATTAGTAGATCCAGAAAACACACATTCTACAATGGAACAGAAATTAGGCAGCTAGGCTTGGAAAAGTCTTCTCAAGAGTACAGGGGAAGAAGGTGGTAAAAAAGCAATCACATTTATAATAACGACACAACAGCAGGTTGCAGTACTGTTTTCTGAAAGCTCAAAGGAACTAAATGCAAATATGCTGCAGCGAAAAAAACCATCCAACATTCAGGGGAAGCAAGGTGCCTCACTCACCATGCCCTCTGCCAGTCCCTCTTCCAGGGAAAGCTCCAACAGGCAGTGTCACGGAGCACCAGCATGCTCACCTGAGACAAGCAGCATCTGAGTCGTCTTACACAACCCCTCAGACTGACATGGCCACTGGAAAATGCCAGAATTTCCTCTTAAAACACTGTAAATACAAAACAGCCACGAGAACTGCACACAGCGCAATTCACATCACCAGAAGCTCATGCATTTTCCGTGTTCAGGAAGTTTCTGTTGTCCACTATCAGAGCTTTATGAGACATCAGTTGTCTATAAATTACTGTTTGAGAAACATTAAGGAAAGGGACCTCTAAGACAACAACAACAACAACAACAAAAGAAATGCAATTGCAAACTACAACACCTAGAAAATAATTGATAGGTTTTTGTTTCTCTCACAGTCAGGTGCTGCCCTCCTTCTATGCTGATCCTTGTGATCCTTATGCACTGGGAGGAAGGTTACATGGGAAAAAGAAACAAAACCCTGCAACATGATCTGATCACGTAATCAAATATGATCATAAATACATCATCTACTTTAACGAGGATAAGCTGGTACTAGAAATGTCCATTCCAGATTTTCCAAATTTGCAAGTCCTAACCTCTTTAAACATCAGGGTTTAGTGTATGTTTCTTCCTAGTATGCAATAATCCTTTCTTAGAATTGTAGAATCATTTAGGTGGGAAAAGGCCTTTAAGATCATTGAGTCCAACCCTTAACCCAGCACTGTAAAGGCCACCACTAGATCAAGTCCCTAAGTCCCACATCTAAATGTCTTTTAAACACCTCTAGCGATGGTGACTCAACCACTTCCCTGGACAGCCTGTTTCAATGCTTGAGAACCCGTTCCTTGAGGGAATTTTTCCTCTTACCTAATCTAAACCTACCCTGGCACAACAAAAGACCAAATCCTCTCATCCTGTCACTTGTTACCTAGGAAAAGAGGCCGGCCCCCACCTGGCTACAAGCCTACTAGAAGAGTAGCTGTAGAGAGTGATAAAGTCCCCCCCAAGCCTCCTTTTCTCCAGGCTAAACAACCCCAGCTCCCTCAGTCTCCCCTCATACGATCTGTGCTCCAGACCCTTCACCAGCTCTGTTGTCCTTCTCTGGACACGCTCCAGCACCTCAGTGTCTTTCTTGCAGTGAGGGGCGCAGAACTGGACACAGGATTTAAGGTGTGGCCTCACCAGTGTCAAGCACAGAGGAACAATCACTGCCCGGGTCCTGCTGGACACACTATTTTTGATACCAGCCAGGAAGCCTTTGGCCTTCTTGGCCACCTGGCCACATGCTGGCTCATGTTCAGCTGGCTGTCAACCAGCACCTCCAGGTCCTTTCCCACCTGGCAAATTTCCGGCCACTCTGCCCCCAGCCTATAGCTCTGCATGGGTTTTTTGTGACTCAAATGTAGGACTCAGCACTTGGCCTTGTTAAACCTCATACAGTCAGCCTTGACCCACCAATCCAACCTGTCCAGATCTCTCTGCAGAGCCTTCCTACCCTCCAGCAGATCAACACTCATATCCAACTTGGTGTCATGTAAAAACTGACAGAGGGTGCACTTTATCCCCACATTTAGATCATGGATAAAAATAGCAAACAGAGCTCTCCCTGATACTGACCCCTGGTGATCAGCCACCAACTAGATTTAACTCCATTCACCTCCACTCTCTGGACTCAGCCACCCAGTAAAGAGTATGTCTATCCAAGCCAGAAGCAGCAGATCATAAAATACATAGAAGTGTGTTTGTTTGTTACAGTAACAAGTCAGCAGGATCACACAGTGATCAAAGGGCCTAAGAGAACTGAACTGATGGATTTTCTGAATTAAGAACTCTGTACACCATATTGTTTATGGCTGCTTTAGAACCAGAGAACTAAAAAATTTACAATAATGATTATAACAATGATAATGATGATGATGATGATAATAATAACAACAACAACAGAGTACCATGAGAGAACTGGGTATACCTGTACCAAGGAAGTTAGTAACAATTACAGTAAGGAAGACAATTATTGGGCACAAATATAAATATATCTTAATAGGGCTGCTATGACTGAAACAGAGACTCTGCTTAGATGGTTACTCTATTAGATATTTCAAAAAAAGAGACTCTGTTCAAAAACTTCCTACAACCTCTTAAACAATCAACAAGTACAGATAAAGGTGGCCCTGTTGATAGAGCCTACTTTCATTTCCAAAAGGCTTTTGTCAACCTCCCCCTCCGCCCCCAAAGGCTTTAAGGCAAACTCAGCAGTGATGATCCTTGTGAAGATAAATAAGTTGTTACAATTCCTGAAAGAGAGAACAGGAGAACACATTTCCATGTGATGCATATTGAAAAAAAAAACACATAAAAAACCAGTGGTGGACTTCAGAATGACCACTAGTGATTGGAGGACTGAGATGCTGGGGGCTACAATAGCATTTTCACTTCCTTTTAGCTTCACAGGATATCTCCCACAGCTCTAACTCATTTTGCTGATTTTGCTGAGGAAAAGGAAAGAGTCAGATGGTTGATAAGGTGTAAGTTATCTATGAAAACAAGTCTTGCTCTCCACAAAATGACAATTTCATGCAAATGTCATATAAAAATTTCTAAATCATGTGAGGATGCTTTCCTCATCTGCATTGTTTCCACAAGGTATTGTAACAAACTGCTATTCAGCTCTACAATAACTTCTTATTTTATCTCTCTGATATTTTCTTGTCAGATGTTTTGGGTCAGAGTAAACCTTTGAGAAATGACTCGACATTCCCTTTGAAACTAATTAGACTAAGCAGCAGGTACCCACTCCAAAGTCCAAACAAAAGAATGTAGAAAGGACAACGAATTCACTGCATCTGGGGTTAATGAACTCAATTGTGTCATTTTTGAAGAGGTAAAGTGGGGTAACATAGCTGGTGAAATATATTTAGATTTATACAGTGGTGTTTTTTGGGGGCTTTGTTTTTTAGTTTTGAGTGTTCATAGCCCTTTCAGCACAAAATTTGACATTGAATAAGGACTCTTAAGTTATTCTGTAATGTTGGAAGAGTAATTGTGAGGAAATTGTTGAGCTTTATTTTAAAACTCTGAAGCTTACTTAAGTTTTAATCAGCTTTATTTATTAGCAAAAGGAAGGTAAAAATCTGTGTGTGGGACTGTTTCGTTTTTTCCCCCTTGAATAGTTAATATACTAGCAATTTATTCTGATATCCTAATTCTGTAGTTAATGAGGTGGTTGCTTACACAATGGCAAAGAAGCACAAAGTAAGTTATGACCACTAAGAAACTCAGAAAAGACAGAGATAGAGGGGCTAAAAAAAGCTGGAGTCAGTCCTAACAAGAACAGAATAGATACCACAGGAAGAGAACAAGAACATGGATGTATTTGTTTAAATTTGTTTAAAGCAAAGAGCTTTCTCATAGCAACACTGTAGCAGAAAAAAACTTGTTTTAAAACATATGCTTTTCCATGTTCCATTATATTACTTCTGTTTGTAAACATTCTTATGTTTAAAACATTTTCCTAGCCCCACAGGAGAGCAAGACCAAATCAACTTGGAACAATGTGATAAATGCTGTGCTGACAGCACTAGCCATTGATTAAAAAGCATCTGTTTTCTGAAAAAAATCACCAAGGTTTGTTTGCTTTGAAAAACACTCAGAAGAAATCTCTACTCTGGATGGAAACCAACAGGTTAAAGTCAAAGAATCAGACAATCTCTTCTTTCCTGTTTATGCCACAGGAGCAGCATAACAAATGGTCGAGATGTGGGGACACATAACAATATGGACATTAAAAAAGCTTAGACAGCATTTCATAAATTACACAAGCAAGTTGAAATCAATGTCAGAGAACAGAAATTTGAATAGATGAAGTAGGACATTTTTTAACAGACACTAATACGCATGTTTAAATTAAATTCTTGATAAATAACTAGCTACTAACTATGCCGTGAGAATGTTTTGCCAGGGGTCATATCTCATTTTCTATTTTCATTAAAAAGGAACACCACATAAAGAACACAGAGGACAGCAGGGCAGTCATAATGGAGTACACTATTTTATTTCCCCAAATAATATAAGAGCAGGAAGATGCTCAAAACTGTTCAAAAATAACAGTAAGCATTTCTGGCAGCAGGAGTCACTGCAGAACAGTCAGGTGGGCAAAAAAAGGCTTTAATATGTGTTCTCAAAACACTTAACAGGTCCAGTTTTGTCATCAAGAGTCTAAATTTGTTAATTCTCATACTACCACACTTGTGGATGTTGACAGATGGGTTATTTCTGTGTTAAAACAGCCTGAATGAGGACTGCACACTGCTCCTCAGTACCACCCACCATACTACTCTTCCAGAAATAAGACTTTAAATTATCTAAAATAATTTTTTCTAATAAATTTTTGTGTTAGAACAAACATGCCTATACTCTATTTGCTGAAATCCTCTTCTATCACATATTTATCTGCATTTCATTAAAATCTGCCAAACAATTAAATATCTTGTTCATGCCAAAATTCTGCATTAAATCTCCTTTCACATAAACTTTAAGAGAAAACTGTGTTTGCTCTGTGTCTGTGTGTGTCCCATTACAGAAGAGATACAGCAGCAAATTATTAAATTCTGTATTCTTCAGTGAAATGAAGTGTTTGCAGAATCAAGCCCAGCACACTGCAGGATGATTTTGTCTTGCTACTGAATCAAAAGTAGGAAAAAACATGTAGAATTAAGAAAACACAGCAGCAAAGACTTGTGGAGTGGAGTTTGTGACGCTAAATTCTGGCTGCTTCTTACAATCCTAAGTACTTGCTTGCTCATGGATTCAATTTGCATCATGAATTAATGCTACCAGAAGTGACAGAACTGAACAAAGTAACTTCCCTTCTCTGCAAACACAGAAACCCTGCTATCTGTTTGCACAGAGTTGCAAGGTTTTCCATGTTTTTTTCTTGCAAAAAAACATGTAACCCCAAAACAATCCTCCAAACCCTCCATCCTTTCTTTTTTCACTCCTGCCACCCTGGCAAAAAAATCTCACCTCTCTTTTAGAGAAATGAGCATGCCTTGTTACATGCTGCTCTGTAACTATAGGAGCAAATCAATAGCAGCTGAATGCCATCTGCTTCGGGCAGCAGAACAGCACCAAAAGTGTGAGCAATGCATCTTCCCTTATTGAAAGGTTATTTTATGCAAGTAAACAATTCATCGTCTTCTTGCACGCTTGATGCTCATTTACCACTTTTGATCAATAAAATATGCAAAACAACAAAAAAATTGAATCCTAAGAGTAGTTCTGATGCCAGTGTGATAGGTAATCAATAACAGGTTTCTGTTCAGTAAGGCAGGCAGTAGGGTAACTCCTTTATTGTATGAACCCAGGAGAAAGTGTGGAAATGTGTCTTGTTACCTAGATAATGCAATAACAGAGTGAGAAACACAACTTCTATTCTGTAAATTAAAAAAAAAGTGCAAAACAGGAAGCACTTTTTCAATTGTATTTTCCCCCTAACTATGCAAAGGGTACTAATGCCAACTTGCTTGATCATTCGCTGCAAAGAATCTGCTGTTATATGGTTGATAGAGCTATTCTATTATTAACATAGATATAGAGCTGTTCTATTATTAACATAGATATTTGGTTAAATAATAGTCATTACGAGACAAACTTTGGCCAACAACCCCAATCTGTTTCTTTTTGAAGCTGCTCTACTTTATTAAGCCTCAATTTTCAATGTATTTATGTTTCAGGTGAACTCAGTTTTTCTGTTAAAAACAAACTGCTATGGGAATTTCTTTTGCACTGTGTTTCTTTTAGTCAGACCACAAACTGCCTTATTACATTAAGCCTCTTGACAATTGATTCAAGTAGAATACTTCTCTCCCAACAAAGAAAACGACATCATTTTTAGAGATATTGCAGAACAAAACCTCCAATTTAAACAGTTTCCTAAAATAACACAAAATACTTGAAATAATAGTTGCTACTCACAAAGGCTCTCTACTCTAGTGAGCCAAGTATCCTTATTAAAAAAAAAAACCCTTACTCTCCCTTGAACAGCGATTTTGCAGATTGTATCACAAAGCCATAAATTAAGCTGCACACTGTATGTTCTGATCTGCACTTAATACTGCATTTTCTTCAATCTCCTTTCCTGATTGTTTCTAGAAACAAAATTATTTGGGTATGTGGCCTTTACATCTGAATTGGTTATCTGAATTGAAAAAAAGCTAGGTGTTCTTCTGTAGAAGAATATCTTATACAGGGCTTCCATTTTAGAGAATTAATCAGTGCAAGACTTAAAAAACAAAAAACCTCAACACCCCTCTACTCCCCCATTTTTCTTTATATTTGCAATGAAAGACACTTCCCAATGTACTGGCCATGGACTTGGGGAAAAGATTTATTAAAGTGAAACCAAGCAATACTGAATAAAACCTGATTTCACCATAAAATTAGAACCAAACACTAACTTGCAGTCAAGCAGCAGCACTTCTACACAGGAAAGGCAAAAAATCTCTTGTTCATGGTTCAGTTCTCATAATTCTTGCAAAAACAAGACAACTGGAAGAGCATATCTATAAATCGACTTGTATAGAATTTTTAATGTACTTATTGGTAATTAAAAAGGAACATATTTGTACATACGGAAAAAGTCCTTCTGACCAACCTACGAAACTTAAGGAATATAAGATAGGTTTAGGTTTGGGGTTTATTTAAATCTATGAATTAGAGGCAGATTTGTAAGCAACTGTTCAAGATTTTTTCTTTATAACCTTGGAAGACCTCAAACATTTGTGATTCTAACAGGCAGCTGCCCTTGCTACATAACATAGCTTGGATCATGCTCCTTCTGCATCCCTTCTTCAAAAATGCTTATGAGTTTATATGAACTCCAATATACAGTTTGAACACATTTATAGAAGCCAAAACAATTTTGATCAAATTAATAATACAGAACATAGTAGTGAAAGTGCAGTAGCTTGGAGTCAATGACCCAACTAGCAGCAAGGGTATAATTTAAAGTCAGAAATTTCCAGTGCATGCACCGTTAGCCACAGTGAACCTGTTACTGCTCTAAAGGGAATTGTTTGCCTCTTATTAGATTTTCTACAGCACAGCCATAAGTGATAAATGTACTGCTGTACTCACTGTCAAGTTAATCAATGCTGCCAAAGTTTTGTTGACCTAACAGTAATCCATAAAGTGAGCGGCATTTTCTCTATCCCTATGACATCTCAGTCCTCAGTGGGGATACAAATCTTACAACAGCTTCTTAAAAAAAAAAAAAAAGAAAAAACAAAGCAAAGCAGGGGGAAAAATGATATTTTCAAAATTCTGTCTTTAAATTAGCTGACTGTGAGAATGCTTTGCTTCTCTGACAAATTGCTTAAAAATGAAGCCCACACAGTGGATTCAGTTTGATGGCTAAAATACTATCAAATGGATAACTTCACAGAGGATAAAGTCTTGCCTACAAAAAAGAAGGTAAAAAACAGCTTCAGGAGTCTTTCAAGGAAACAGTTGTGAACAGGATTTACATGTAACTATAGATTAGTGTACTGGTTCAAACAAAACACAGTGTAGCAATTCTGAAGACAGTAATGTGAAAACAATAATAAAAAATCACCACCAATAAAACCTGTCTAATGCTGAGTCTAGCTGTGATTCACAGTCCATGAGAGGCATCACCACTGGAAAGAAGAAAAAGTCAGGAAACAATCCTTGGTAAAACAAGCTGCTCTATAAACAAACTGCTGCCATGCTCTCACAAGCAATTATAGACATATGAAATATGAATTGCCATTGATTTTTCTTCTAGAGGTCACTCTGCTCCATGTTTTACGAAGTCTAGGCATTTATTTGGGTGGCAAACTGACAAGTTTTTACAGAATTAACGGAGCAATGTAATCCTTGCTCAATTGCAGGTACTTCATTATGGCTCTGTTCCTTGACACTTGTCCCTCCCAAAACTCACCAGCAAGGGAGTCCTTGATAAAGGTGAGGAACAATGCAATTACTTGTGAAAAGAAACCATCCTAACTTGGTCAGTGAATGCTTATTTACCTTTTCTGTGCTGATGGCAGACAAGCAGCATCAGCTGGACGGCTGCATTTGTCACAGCCGTAGCAATTCTGCAGACAGTGTTCTGATCTGGCTAAAACCTCTCCACATTCTCACTCTTGAAAGAGGGATGACTTCTTCAGGACAGAGAAATGAGATTGCAATTTAGCTTGCTAACAGAAGCTAAATAACTATCTGTATTTCTCTTAAAAAATATCATAACATTGAAATAACTGCAAGAATGCTAAGATATTCTCTATAAATCTCATATTTTTGAAGTTATATTCACACTTGGCTTGCTGTTCCTCACTCAGCAACCAGAGAACTACTTAATTACGGTCAGTAAACTCCATAAATGAGGTTGAAATTGAGAATCACAGATTCATGACACATATATACTGGCATTTTTAGACAGCAATCTTCTTTACTTCTATTGTTCATTTTGGCACAAATATTTGGCCTCTGGGTTTCCCATGCAAGAAGAATTTGCAAAAAGGCTGTGTTGCACCCCTCCTTCCCAATGGTTATTCTGTCTCTGAAGGCTCTGGTTTACCCTACCAGAAAGCCTTGGCAACTGAAGCTAAGGTTAAATTGTTATTTAAGTCACATTTCTTGGTGCTTCAATAAAAAGACAGAACAGTACTACCATACTGTGGTACGGAGAGCTTAATCAGACTTAGACTCTATGATGAGCAAATAAAAGTGAGTATGCCATCAGTGCAAGTATGTCTGAAGTATGGGTGCTGCAAATTCAAAGCAGATGTGGACATAATATAAAGGTTCAGAAACAATTTACGACAGAACTGAAATCTACAAAAAACCTCGCATTCTCTGTTGACTGGTCAATGAGATGGTCAAGACACGACCATCAGAAGACAATGCTATGAGTGATATGTAGATTGAATAAACCAGTCAAAGGCACAAAATTTAAATTTTAGGGGAAAAAAACAAAACAAGAAAAGGTTGGAAGATGCAGTTGAAAGAATCTGAAATTGAAAGAATATGCTATATATATAGAAAGGATAATATGGTAGTTGTAACCAGTAAATATACCACAGGGAAAATAATCTACATGACTCCATCCACATATTAACAAATACAGCTTCTCCACGTGTCCTGTCTCACGTTGGACTTCTCTCTGACTTCCTTGGTGAACATCACCACTTTGTAAAATTGGGCAAAAATAACTTACCAAACTAGAGAAATTTGGATTCTTTTTGTTTCCCCCCTCCCCACTAAATTTTATTTTCAATGTTAGGCCTGGCTGCTGGACCTTTTCACTGAAGTCTGTCCGTACTTGCACATTAATGATACTGTTCTTGAGTATCTGCATTGGACCACAGTTATCAAGAGCCTCCTACATCATTAGAGGGCAAATTCATCACAAAACCCACTAATCTTTATTTCCAATACTACAAAAAGACACCAATATATTACGGTAACTTACTCTTGCAGTACATGTCCTCACGATTCCCGCATTTCAAGCTGGATAACTAGTTCAGGTCACATAATTAAACTTGCCTGAATTTGATTAATTTTTTAAAAAAATCCACCTATGAAGCAGGTAAGCACTACTGCATGGCATATAAATACAGTATCATTACAAAACCACAAACTGATTCTTAATCCTGAAGTTATACAACTGCTGCTGTTCAAAACTATTAGCATAAATCACTGCACGACCTTGACTCAGCCCAAATACAGAGAAACATCTGATGGATGGAGATGTGGAGATGGCAGCTTAAATGCTGGTGGCTGCAAGATGTAGACTCTCAATCCTGTGCATGGTCTTTGCTCCTCTGTAATTTCCTCTGGCTTCATGAGTGCTTTTGAAATGTTGCATGAAGAACCTTTTCCACCTCATGAGGTGTGAGAGCTGGATTCCACTCTGGAAAGCTCACTTGGAGATCTGTATGCCTTGACATCTGGAGAAACTAGGAGAAGTTTCACTTGTCTAACTTCTTCATGATTATTTGGGGATATACAGAATATTTTTCAGAAGCCAGCATTACAGGGAAGTTTCTTGGAAAACCAGTTATTCAGAATACAACTGTGATGTAGTGGCTTGCCAGTAAGGATACAAAGAAAAACACCGTAAATGGCCTGTGTTGAAAGTGTCTGCTAAAGCATGTCTGTTATCATCAGTTCATGAGCTGATATGAACCATACTATCACAGTTATGAATGCTGAATTTCTCTAATGATGATGATATTCTGGAAATAAAAAATATGAAACTCAAAAAATGGAGGATGAACTCCCCCAGTGAGATACACATAACTGGAATGACATTTTCTCAGAAGGTTTTATTGGGAAAGTTATCACTGACCTTTTCATTTTCCTAGAATAGACATACCCAGTGGGTTGCAACAGCATAAGAAATAAGATTTTTATCCAACCATTTTAAAACTCTAATTCTACAAAAGCAGACTCCAGCCACATTGCTGCTGTAAAGGCCAGAGATGCACCCCACAAACTGATGTTCTAAGAGAGAAGTTTTAAAAGTTGTGGCAGCTAGTATATTTGTGCTGTCAATTTATGTGAATGCACACAGAGCAGCAATACAACTTACCTCACCAAGGTAGCTCTGCAAAAACTGACTTAAAAATTAGTCTGTTTAGTATGTAACAGAATATGTGTGTCCCCTCCTGCTTTCTTCTTGATGGAGTACATTACTCCAAAGCAGAATATATAAAACACATATCAACAGCCGAACCATCATGTAATATTTTTTGAACATATTAATACTCAAAGCCTGTGAGTTTATTTTAATATCTAAGGGGGTAGAGAGGCATTCTCGTCATGCTGATGCACGCGTTGTTAAAAGGCTGGCACTTAAAGAGAGCATTCAGGTTGTTTTTCTGTTTTTTCATTATGAGAAATATATGGAGGACCCACGTGCAGAATGACGTTTACACCACGTGAAGCAATGCCATTTGGCATGCACAGACAGCTGTAAGAAAGTAACACCCATCAAACAGGTCTAGATACATATGATTAGGAATACCCACCCTAAAAGGGAATCAAAATCCAGTGCACCAGGGCTAACTAAGTCTCTACCGAACACAGAGGTTACTGATTACTAACATAAGCACACCACACTGAGAGATTACCAAATCTAAAGACTCAAACATTGTACTATATGCAGGGCTTTCTTATGCTTTAGACACAATTAGAGTAAATCTTGTGATTGGCTCTGAATTGTAGGATCTGTGATATTCCCTTGTCTTTTGTTTTCGTATCACAGATAAAATTTTCTCCTTTGTGCTTAGTGACTATTCTCAACTCTGTTTTGTTGAATCAGTGCTTCTTACTGCTTTACATAAAATTTGCATTCATTGAGAATGTTAGTTCACTCTGACTGTTATACTGAGCTTTGAATTAATTGCTCTCAATTAATCTGTTCCACTCTTTGATAGCTTATTTATCAGATTGGGAAAGATAGATTTAATGGTGCTTGCTGGAAACAAGTTCTTTAATTGGAAATACCTGAGTGCTTAGCTCACTTTGTGCTCTAGCAATTAAGGACAATTTGGAAAAGCGTTTTTCCCCCTACTATTGTCTTCTTGATTAGATATCCAAAGAAGGGAGACAAAACAAATGACAACACCACCTAGCAATATTGGTTCAAATAAAAGCCCTGCAGCTAAATTACTTACTATGAGAAATGTGAACCATCCCCATCAATTCCAATGCTGTGTTACATTCATTTTGCTGTATCTTTGCCTCCCAAGTAGGTAAATGGCAAAATTTCTTTCAAAATGCATGGCTCTATGCTTGCCTCTATACAATTATCCCTTCCCACAAATAAGCCAAATCAACAGAAGAAATTATTTTTCTTGATTAAGCTCCCACATTTCTCTTGGGATGAAACAAAACAAACAATTAATCTTTCCTTATTTGTTCTCAGAAGAACCTGCATCCCTTAAATGTACGATACCAGGGTACCTGTGGCAGGCAGTCGGCAGCAATTAGGCTTGTGCTGAAAACGAATGGACTAGAGTCAGAATGCCTAATCTGCTGAGAGTTTCTACAGGAGGGCAAGGTTAGACCAGGAAAATTCCCTTGCTGTGGAAATACTGTTAAAAATTACCACCTGACTTCAGCATAATTAACAAGGTTTGGGAATTTATATGAACTGAGTAATTGAAAAGAATTAGCAAGAGATATATACATTAATCTTCACCAGTTACAACATGCCTAATGAAATTAAAGGTTCTACTTCTACTTCATGCTTTGTTTCTGAAAACTTTTTTCATCTAAAGAAGAAGTATATTAGATAAAGACAATGATAATTATTAGAAATTAAAAAGAAGAAACTACATCGCAAACCTCAATTTTTACATCAATACTTCTTGAACATTTTCTTATGTATAATTCACAGTATTTACCATAAGTGACTCTGTGAGTTTTTTATTTTGATGTCCATGTTTTTAAAGTCAACAGAAAAAATCCATGTCAGTTATAAATTTAGGCATTATTTGGTAATGTGTATTTGTTTGTAAATGTACCTTCACAGAAATTCAAGTCTCAGTCAAGAAATTCTACAAAGAGCAGTTTTAGTGTAAAACAAGGTTTTTTATGCTTAACTAAATCCATATTATATTCAGATTACAGACACAATAAGCAGGTGAAAAGAAAAACAAAGACAATCAATGGTGATGTGTGTGGACATAGACAATGTTAGTGAAGATAACAAGATAACAAGATAACAAGCCTTTATTATTCTCCCAGGCTACCCATGAGCACAGGACCTTCTCCCCTTAGTTCACTCAAAAATCCTTCAACATATCTTTCAGAAAGGAGTCATGCAGGATTGCATAAATGCCAAGAAAAGGCAGCATACACACATACACATGGGAATTATGTCTAATGCAGGAGAGTCCAATTTAATGCAGAACCAAAGGAGAAGGCTCACTGACCACCTTTCCACAACCTATCTGAGGAAGACTAGTCACTAGTTGTCTCCTCCTCCACTCACCTGTCTCAGCTACTGACAGAAGCTCTTACTTCTTCCTTAAGCAGCCCTTCTCACAAATAACTTTTCTGTTCCTATGCTCTTTCCTTTCAACATGTCTAAAGCAGAAGGTCAAGAATAACTTATTTCAGTATCTTTCTGGAAAACCCTTGCGATTAGTTCCACAGGCTGTTTTTTTTTCCTTCAGAATGGTCTGTGCTAAATGATACAAACAATGTTAGACAAAGTTATTATGGCACACTACAATCAAGCTTTAATTCAGCTTCCCTATATATAAGGATTTATTTAATGTTGCTTACATATGTAGCCTCATCCTATACTACTCTTTCCCCCCAGAATGAGTTCTTCATCCAAAGCACAGAATGAATGGTTCAGCATATATTCCATATTTTGTTTTCTTACTCTGGCTTCCAAGTGTGGCCTGTGCCTTATGTGCAGATTCAAATCCTGCTGTAAAGATAGAATTCTTCACTTCTTTATGAACTTTTTTTCCCCTGGCCCTCATGTGCAATTTATAATTGTGTAAAGAATATTTATGGTCGATTTTTACTCACACAAAAAGTGTATGCAGAATAACACTATCAAATTGCATAAAGTCACTGATTTGGCAAACCTAGGTCTAAACTACATGCTAATTTAGTGCTGTACACTACTGAACAACCTTAACAAAACACAGTGTGTTACATTACACATGCAATAATAAAATACTCTTTCACTAGAAAATAAATTTTTCCCTTCACTGGTAATTCATTAAGTAATTTTACAGACTAATTTTGAATAAAAAGCCTATAAGATTTAACTTGCCTTGAATGTCCAATTTAAAAAAGCAATAGCCATTCGCACACCAAAATACAAAAATTACCTTATGATAAACAACACAAAATAGGAACTGAAAATGTGTTTGAAATGCTATTGGTTGATTAGAAAGGTGGGAAAAACTTGAGTCTTTCTACCATATTTCAGGTGGTGATAATAAGACTCTGCAGGAATTACAGCTCCCTCCCTCTTTCTTCACTATAATGGACAAAAATTTTTTGACTCCCCTCTGCCTTCCCCAGAGAAGTTCAAACAAATCTATTAAATATCAAGGAAAAAGAAAATTTAATGCCTACACATCAAACGAGGAGCTGCATTCAGGATAAGGAAGTTAATCACTTTTTCCTTCATCATGGCTAAATGAAATAAGTATCTCATACTTTATATGGCTCTAGAAGGAATTATGGCTATTAGAACAGTTGGTCATCAGCAGACAACAACAGTGTGCCAGCACTTGGGTTTTAATATCCCCAGCTCTGCTTTAACAGGCTGTGACTTCCTAGACAAATAATTTCTTTCTCCCTCTTAAAATATCTTGCAGTCATTCTGAGCATATGCAGGTCATGAAAGAGACCATTTCTCACTGTACAGAAATGCACAATTAGTACAGTTCGATGTTCATCTTAACTTGGGCAAAAGTATGTCATACAATATCATCATGACACACAGTATAATGAAAAGAGAACAAGCACTTAGACATGGCTTCTAAACCTGTCATGACTTCCAATGTAAATTCTGCATTTAACTGAGAAAAATTTATTTTGATCAGCTCTAACATGTAAGACTAAAATGAGAGAGAAGTTCATGCAGCGCAGTTCTATCCAGCAAAACCAGACTATTGAAGACAAAGGAAAAAAAAAAAGAACCATAAATCAAAACACAGCAACACTTGAAAAGCAAAAAAAATTAACTCTTAAAACACAAACCAGGCAATTTTCTAAGCATGCTTGAAAAATGCTTCAAATAGTTCTTCAGGAAACATCTCTGCAGACAAACAGTCTTTATAAATGTCTCTCCTTTAAATTATCTATACATTTATTTTGCTTTTCCGTTTTCTTTTGCTTTCTGCTTCTTCTTAACAAATATGCAATCCTGCATGTGTCAGGCACAGTCCTTTAAAATCTACAGACATCTAAACCCAGCTATGTATCTGTACCACTAAAGAAACACGTATGCACAACAGAATCTTAAAAAAGCTGGTAGCAGCATTGATGGATTTAAGTTATTAACCGATCAAAAAAAGATGGATGGTGGTCTGCTTTTCTTAATCTACATCATCATCTAGATCTATTTAAAGATATGTGGTACACTAACAAACTTAGTTAAGGTTTCGATAAAATCAGTAGAATAATCTGCCCTGTTACACTGAGACTGTATCGATCAATAAAATCACTTGTACTAGGAAAGTACTGTTAAGTACTGACAATCCCAGACATTAATATTATTTAACACTCTGCTCACAATCTTTAATGAGGACAAAGAACATTTTGTCTTTTTATACTTATCATATCATTGCTTTTAGAACTCCTTACAGGTACGGTTCAACCTTGATTACTGCAGATTAAATAGAATTAGAGAAGGAAGACACTGAATAATTTTGGATAATAGAGAGAATTTTCAATGTGATTAATAGATGTGGGTGATTCAACAGACTTCCCAGTTAAACATCAGTTAAATCTTATTTCATTGAATCCAACTTTTACTTGCAACTTTGTAATGCTAGACTCTTTCTTCCCAATGTATTCACCTGAATTTAAAATAAAACTGATTTCCCCAAACAGCAATCAGGAAGATAAGGATCTGTTCTGGACTTGATGGGATTTATTTTTTTTTTTCTGCATATAAGCCAATTTGGTCTTAAATTAGTTAGAAATAGATCCCAACAGCGAATGTGCACATAGGACAAAGTGAAAGACTGCCTGTGCAGAAACCTTTGTGGTGCCTAATGAATGACAAAATGAAGTCAAAGTGCTTTCTATCCAGCTCCTGCTCTGAGATATGGGGAATGGTCAAACAGAAGCCTCGTGGGAAAAGCCCACAGGTCAGGCACACACAGAAAAAGGTGAAGAAGAATAAAAATAGGCCCACATTTTGCACAAAAGTTTTATAGCTTAAAATTTCAACCTCTGAATTCAGCCTTTAAGTATATAACCAATTACCTCCCATGAGTAAAGCATTTAGTCTGAAAAGGTATTAGCCTTTACAAGGGGCTTTGCACAGTGGCATCTGACCTGCATATCTCTTCATTATATATATTCAGCTATGTCTTCTCAGCCATACAATTAACTCTTTTTGCCTTTACTGAAACAGAATACTGATACTGTTCATGATACATACAGGGTTTGGTTCTTGAAAACACATTAATGATTAAACAAACCTAATAACAAGCTGAAACACAAATATGTGTCTAACTATTTTAACTGTCTAATTATTTTAAGGATTATATAAGAAAGGTCATAATGGTTCAGACCAAAGATCCATTTAGCACAGTATTCTATATCCCAAAATGGCTACAAATGGATACCAAGGAAGAGTATAAATGAACAAGACTAACATGAGACATCTTTCTTTAAAACCCTAGCAGCCTTGAAAGTCATTTCCAGCTAGGGGACCTTCTATGCTCGATACAAACTCCTCCAAAATTTTGAACCAACTCAAAATTTTGCATTCACAATACCCTTTGGCAAAGATACACAGGTATATGGGAATAACTAAATGCTTGATAAAGAATGCCTTTCTGAGAGTATAAAAGAAGAACAATTGTAATGAATATTAACACTGACAGAACGGATAAATGTGATGAATGTGAACTGCACAGAAACAGAATTTAAAACGCTGAACAATCATTGAATAGTTTTAAGATCATTTTGCCGCTGCATTTTCAAAATTAAATAGTAACCCATTCAATTTATTTTTATTGGCCAAAAGCAAACAAATGTTTCATGAAAGTGCACGTATCACAGAGATCTCAATACTTCTAAACAGCTCCAACAGCACCAGTTCAAAAACTGCTACCTCTACAGACAATACACTTTTTTTCCTTCTTTTATACTGAAAATGGAACATCAAGAACTGTTCCACTTAGAAAGCACTTACAGGTTGCTTCTGATCCTAGAGAGTTACGTCAGCTTCAAAGAAATCAAGATCTCCCTGTCTTTATATGGATCTCCCTGTCTTTATATGAAGTCCTAGTTTTTGTTCTGCCTAGCAGTGCTCAGGATAACTTTTATGTACTACTGTGGGACATTTTTTCCTCCACTTCACAAAGAGAAGAGAATACAGTGAAAAACCATGTACATTTCTTTTCCCCACTTTCTGATCCTACTTCAGACAAGAGAGCTCTGAAGCAGGATTTCAGCCACATTTCCAGAACAGGAGTAACAGGCCATTGAAAGGCAAAGCTCTAGCAAACACACTATGTGGAGTACTTGTAGACTGGCATCAGGAGCCTAGATGTCTCAGACCAGAGACATCTCCAGCCTTCTTGACAATGGACAAGGTTATAAATGGCTGAGTTCACATTCCTTCTTGTCACCTGCAAGGTGATGGAAAACTCTTTTTCTTCACAATTAGATAAAAAACCCTGAGAAACCAAATTAACTGAGTTCCCAGAATGATAGAAAAAAGGGGCAATGAATGACACTCAAAGAAAGCACAAGATTCTTATCCTCAGCTGCAATATGAAATACTGTACTAGCTCCAAAATGCTTTGCAACAAAGCAAAAGCTTTGTTCATACCTATTGTCCAGCCAGAAAAGACTATTTATTTATTTATTTAAACATTATTACAACAAATTCTGTATCAATGCTTACTGAAGTAATTAAAGAAAATCATCATGGCCCATGAAGAAATGACACTCTGGGCCAAATTTTCTGTATGATAGTTTTTCTTCTGCAGACATTAGCTACAGAAATAGCCCATTTGTCTTCATTTTTTTCAGTTGCAGTTGAACCGTTCTCCGAAAAAAGATTAAAAACTTGCAATATAATAATGGGTGCTTTTCTTCTTTATACTTCTGATGAACTTACTCGTAAAGCAACTACACGCTATTCATTACTCCATCCACTGTTTTCCTAACTCCACCCAGCTGGAAACTAAGAAAGTGAAGAAGTATAGGATTGGATTCTAATTTCTTAAGAGTAAAATTGTAACAGATATGGTTTTACTTATGTTTTTCAGGAAGGATTGGTAGTTAAAATATTTTTAAAGAGAATTGCATTTTGAAGAATACTGAAGTATAAGTCAAAGTGCTACTCAGATTTCCAGATTATTTCCTTAAATGGAAAACAAAACTCTAGTCCAGTTTCATAAACGCCATAATTCATTTTTAAGATTTGGATTCCTGAAACTGCTGGAATGCTGAAGTTCATCAAGTCTTCAAGTCTCACAGCCAAGCAGCAC
The DNA here is from genome assembly GCF_001715985.3 of Manacus vitellinus. NCBI lineage: Eukaryota > Metazoa > Chordata > Aves > Passeriformes > Pipridae > Manacus > Manacus vitellinus. Next base: position 5,944,770 of record NW_021940917.1, on the reverse strand, counting down.
TTTAACCGACCTTATCTCCAGGAATCAGGACTGTTCCCTTTGTAAAAAGTTCAAGGATAAATAAAAGGCAAGTATGTTTTCTTGACCTCGGCCAAGAGAGAAATATTAGCTCTACATATTAACTCTGGTTAGAGACATATGTACATACAGACCCTACATACATACAGAGCGCTTCAGAAGGTCTGCAACACACTGTTTTATATTAGAGCCTTGCCAATCACATGAAGAATTTCTCCAGGTCACCCAGACCACATGAAATGAGTTACTATCCTGAAGCTCATCAAAAATGGGCCTCCTTCAAAATCTCTCTCTATAAGCAAATAATTTCAGTGAAGACTAGCAGCAGCCACACAGTCTCATGCTGAGATATGGGTGCCACTTCACAGTGAATTCTGTTAAAGATGCCTGTTATCTTGTTGGACTGATGATATCAGCAAATGATGTGATTTCTTCTGCCCAAGGGGGCTAGAAAATATCTATTCCATTGAACTTTAAAAGGCAGACCTGTCAAAGGGCAAGTCCCTAGGGCAGACACACTGGATGGCAATAACATCCACCATCAGCTTACCGGGACAAGAATATGACCTAACTTCAAATTAGTAGAGAGTAGGTGGCTAAACCAAATTCTTCCCCATTACCAATTCACTGGAAATAAGCTCTGTAAAAACTGCTCTTCCAAGAGTACATCATATAAAATCTATTTGTAACAAATACCGCTTTAATAACCAACTGGATAAGGTCCCTCCAGTGCGGCCCTTTGGAATCCCAACAATATCTTCAATGTCCAAAATAAAAGTACGTGTTTACTTCGTGCATCCACAAGACGACTCACTCAACTTGTACCCAATAATAACTGTGGAAGAGGGAGTTTTTCAAGTGATTTATATCTCCTTTAAATACACTTCCAAAACAAATTTCATTTCTGTAAACAGTCAGTTCAAGATTACACAGTGGATGAAAAAAACTAAACAATCATTGACCATCTGGAAGCTACAATGCTGATTATCAATCTGCCCCACCGTCTCCCATACTTACCTTCGACCTTCTGGTACTTTCAAGCAAATGTATTTCTCCATGCTCACTACTATCAGGAGTCACAGACTTTCAATGCAGGTCCATTTGGCAGCCCTTCTCAAATTATAGGCTCCTTATAAAACCAGCTACTTAAAATCCGTACCTTCTACCTTTCCTCAACACAAAGCTCTTCAGGAAATGCATCAAGAGAAGGTGTTTCTAACCATAAACAAGGATCATCTACGTTCTAATCTTTTTACAATCTAGAACTACTATCAGAGAGATTTTTGTCAGCAATAGCATAATCCAATGATTCATTTTACAAATTTTAAATCAAAACCACCTGTCTTCTCATCTCTGCTGTATGGCAAGCTACAAGCTCAGATATACAAGTAAGCAACTATAAAGTTACCAAGTTGATGGCCACCACAAGGTAACTAGAGCTGGTTTAGTGTTCTTCCACTGTCAGTAACAGGTATTTGGAGGAGACTGAGGGGAGACCTCACTGCAGTCTTCAGTATCTTTGTGAGGGGAAGCAGAGGGGCATCTCTTCACTCGTGACCAGTGAGAAGACTTGAGAAAATGTTATGAAGCTCAGGCAGGACAGGTTTAGGTTGGATATCAGAAAAAAGTTTTTCACCCAAAGGGTGGCTGGGTGCTGGAACGAGCCCCAGAGAAGTAGATACAGAACCAAGCCTGACAAGAGTTCAAGAAACATTTGGACAATGCTTTAAGGTAAATGGTGTGACTCTTGGGGTGTCCCACGCTGGGCTCAGAGCTGGACTCGATGATTCTTGTGGGTCCCTTCCAACTCAGGATATTCTATGATTCTATGATTTTCTTATTTAGCAAAGACTAAATCAGGTCAACTTAAGTTCTGTGTGCTGTAGTTTAAGATCATGCACAGACACATTTACCATGCTCAGAAGAGGAGCAATAGCCTATTCTTTCATACTAATTTGCTTGAATGTTTGGGGCCACATTCTGTCATTCACTTATCTTTGCATCTGTTTCCTCATTAATAAATTAAACATAATCCTTCTTTCCTTTTGTCAGTCAGTTGATTGTTCTCAGTATTCACAAGGGTACTGTATATATTATTATACATGCAGTTGAAATACTATGCATATTAGTGCTTCTAGTCAATTGCTTCACAGTATTAAAAACAAAAGTTGTAAATTCCAGTCAAACTTGCAAAATATGGAAGTCACATAAAATAGTACAGATAAATCATTCTTTCACAATTCCATGAAAATTGGTCTACTACAACAAAAAAAAATCCCCAGTCAATTTTTTAAAAACGTAAGTAATAAGCAATCTGATGAATATTAGTTGGTAGTGGATACTAATAAATTTAGGAAAATTACTCTTTGTAACTTACAATTTAATAATATTTTTTTTTTTCATAATTAATAATTTTTTTCATAATTTCTTCAGAAAGATATAATGAAATGTTTCTGAGCTCCTGTCCATCCACCACGAGAAACAAACAACCTATGCTGAAAGGATTTAAAAGGGCGGTTTCATCATGAAAAGGTCACAAAGTAACAAGGTCCTGGCAACTGCAGCACCTTCTGGCTTAGGCAGGGGAATGTCTTGCTTTCTTTATTATTTGATAGAGACTGATTATACTATTCTCATTTCATATAATAAGTTTTATCTGCACTTAACTACTGAAGACTACTTAATTAAAAATATATTAGGAACTCAACACAATAAGACTATGTCAGGTACAGGTCTGTAATTGACAGCTATCTGCATGGCATTTTACCTCTTTCCTGTACAGGTTTTCAGGATGCAAAGTGGAACAGAAAGAAAAAACATATTGCATAACACAAATTCTCTGAATGCAACATTTGTGTAATTGCTCAATCTTTGCATTAGGTTCTGACTGGTTTTATAAAAACAGTTAATGACTGCCATGGCTTCGTAAGAGTTTACCAGCTGCACAAATGGCTGGCTACTAGTACCACCACTGACTAGTGACACTAGTAGCCAAGCTGCTCTTACAGAATAACTCTCAATAGTACCACCTGAAAGGATGTTTGTACAATTTTACAGACATGGTGTTAAATTAAAAACAGACCATGTCTTCTGAAATTGTAGCATGTTCCTACACTGCGTCTTGGAAACTGCTTGGCAGTATTAAAAAAAGTCTGATAACTGAAGTACCTTAAAATGAACTTTTCATTGTCTAAAACAAGGCTCTAATTATTTTAAAAATTAAAATTTCACTGATGATTAGTTCTGCTTTCTGCTAGCAGACACAGAAATTAACGACTTACAAAAATATTATGACTTTTCTTCTTGTTTTATTTAGTATGCACATTAGTACCGATATAACTTAGAGGCTTGTTATGTTTAAAATGGATGGTGTCCAGCAGTCCCTTCCAACCTAAAGCACTGCATATTCCTATGACAGCCAGCGGTGATAGAAGAGAGGACGAGTTAATTAAATGTACAAGACGGCACAAGAACGAGAGTTGACTAACTCTTCCAGTAGGGGGGGATGTTCTTTTACAGTTTATCAGCAATTAAAAAGTGATAACCAAATTACATCTGCATCTTTTTAACAAAATCAACTGCATAAGACAAATTGGTACATGTGCCTTGGTGGCAATTATCTCCAAAAGAAAGTTGCATGAAAATCGGAAAAAAAAAAAAAATTCACTGCAAATGGCTGATGTGAGTAAAAATACAATATTGTCACTCTTGTCTTCCTCCCAAAATAATTATGTTTTGATCTAGGTAATTTCTGTGATCCCCTTCAATAAAACAGCACCTACATTAGTACAGCTGAAGGTGCAGTGAACTGGGAACATGTTTAGACTAACATCTTCATCTGGTTTTGTCACCAGAAAAACAGCTGTGAATCTACACCACTGGACATTTTTTAAAGCAATTATAGTGACAATAAAAATTCTGCTTATTAAAAATGGATGGGATTCATTACTGATATATTTAGATATCTGTATAACTGAGTCATTCCTGAAGACTCCTTTTATTGTCTTTATCAAAATCAGAACTCATCTAGGTAGAATCTAAGACTTAAAATATAAATTTCCAAATCGAGTTTAATATGGCATGAGAGGTGCCTATTTCAACTAGATGAACAATTCATGTACAGGCATGTACAGCAGAGGGATATGAATTTGATGAGGTGATTCTTCCCTAGTCTGTCTAAACAGAGGTGAGCTAAAGCCTCCTTGTACCTCTTCTGCAACACTTTTGATCAGAACGACTTTGAAAAGAATAACATTATTTTTCCCATTTTAGGCAGAGGAAAATGAAGTACTAGTAGGTTCACCAAAGTCAGTCAGCAGCTTCCACAAGAATTACAAAAAAACTGCAAAACAGTCTGGTTTTCTAGCTGCTAGCCTAGCTAAGTGAACAGAAATCTTTCCTGCTGGCTAAGTATCCAGGTCATTTCCCACCTCTAAAACTGCCCATCAGTAAAGCACCACATTTCACACCTTCTGATGCTTTGGATGCTAGCACTCTGAAAACAGATGCCACTTTTACTTTAATAGAGCCGTGAGGAGACTCACTTGCAAGTACAACTCCAAGCCTTGTCGTCTCTGCTCCAGGACCTTAGGGACCCAGTTTCTCACATGCTTTGAAGGGATCTCTGGAGTTCTTATGAACTTCTTGAGCTGCAAACAAAAAGAAACACAGACAGAAACAAATTATAATAGTGTCTCTTTCAATTAAGCATGTTTATGTTAGAGATGAGGCAGTACAGGTGAAATAACCACGCATAAAGGACAAGAGCATGGAAATGAAGTTACTATCAGTTCTCTGAAGTAACAGCAGACATCATACCTACAGAGTGCAGTTAAAAATCTCCACGTCTAGTTGCCCTGGACAGCCAAGAGGAACCTACTAAAAATTTTTTGTGACTGACAGCCTGAAAACAAAATAGCAACAACTACATGAGAAAACTAGAAATTTGAATTCCCCATTAGCCAACCTGGGATAATACCTCACAACAGCACTGCAACATACCCAGACACTACCTTGCTAAGTGCAGTGATAACACACCATGACAACTTCTATCTCTAGACTTAGGCAACTATGACCAGGTGTGAGAAGTACAGGCGACAGAGCTAACCATTTCTGTGGAGAGCTGGTAATCAAGTGAGCAAAATATCTGTGCTCTCAAATTGCACTAACAGATTGACAGCCTGTGTTTAATATCCTATACAGAGAAACAGCAAGATTGCCACTGTATATATTTCAAAGAGAGTTCCATAACTATTCCTCTAAAGAAAACCACAGGAAAGTTTTTACATATATATATATATATATGAGTGTATATAGACGGACACAAACATACAACCCAATAACACTAAAAATCCTCCTGCTGGAGCAACACATTTTTTCAAAACCAAAAAATACTAATGCTTTCCTTAAAACTACAGAGCAAAAGTAAACACTGAAATAGCCTCCATAACATTTTAATAGATGGTGGCACTAGACATTCTTTCTGTTGGATATTGCCTCTGAGTAAATCTGAGGCAAAGAATGCAAGGAAAGAAACTCAAAATTGACTTTGACATGCATACCCATGGGAGACTAAGAATTTACATTTCATCTTTGAGCTTGCTGAGATGTCACTACAGGAAAAAGCAGTGGCAACACATCAACGTCTCCACAATCACAAGTGTTGAAGCTGCAGCAGGGGAACTTCAATTGCTCTGGAAACATTTTGCAACTTCCTTAATTCTTAACAGTGTTAAATTACAATTAAAAGTGAAGTGAGAAAAACAACACTCCGAAACAAAACTCCAAATCCATGTACTTCAACTGACTGATCCTAAAGACAGAATATAACCACATCTAAATTTTCCCTCTAAATTGATTGAGGATCTTGAAGAAACTATGGTCGCTGCTGTTGCAAACTGTGACAGCACGTGCAGATGAGGAACAAGTGAAGAGAATGTTCCAGATAAGTGGAGACAAATCTGATACTACACAAGGATTCACCAAGACCTAGATGCTTACAAGATAAACACTCTGTGGCTGGTAACTCAGCTGATGATTAACAATCCTTTCGTGCTGTGTGGCCCTGTTTTATGTAAAACATCCAAAAAACAATTACTTAATGTGCAAGCATAGGTACTATGTGTAGGTACAAAGCCCATATAGATGTATAAAGAATACATTAAAAGCCCACTTTCTTATGCTTACAGTAATCCAATAATATATATTGCTGCAAATTATTATTACAATGTCAAGAAATATTAACCAAAACAACACCTGCATTAGCTGTATTGTTTCACACTTGTCTCTACACAATAAATATTTATCTGAGGACAAATATTGCCTATAATATCTTCCTGTCCATAACACTGTTCATAATGCCTGTCAACATCCTGTAGTTGCTATTTCCTGAAAGACTAAAAGATGGCTTAAATTATCCAGTGAAGAATTATTTGTCCAACTGTGAAAAGTTAATATGATTTAGAGTGTATACTAATTAATCTAAAATTATAAACAAATTGCAAAACAAGATGTATATAGCTTCAGATCATTGCATATTTCACTGCAGTAGTTGTAACACTGTCACCTAGCGTTATTGTAGCTAAAAAACCCTACCAATACTTAAAAATGTATAAGAAAAGAAGTATTAAAAGATATTTGGGGATAAAGATGGACAAATGTTTGTATTTTCCACTGTTATACACCTAGAAAGAATTTAATTCTTTCTAAAAATCCTCTCCACATGAGAATAATAGCATTTTCATTCAAACTTAAATATAATACTGTAATGTGAATGGTGCATAATCTGAAAGGCAAGGTTTGTTGCTCATAATCAGAGTGAAGTACAATGGCCTATGAAAACTAGTTCAAAGACGCCAACAGCCATGAATGGTTTCTGTCAAGGGAATAATTTGTATTCCTGGTGTAGCATGGTAGTCTTCAAAAGGTTTTAAACCTTTTCCACTACAGCCAGATTGCATAGGAAGTGGGGCTTTACTTTTTTACACAACTAGAACCTATGAAAGGTTGAACCCAGGAAGGAGGCAAATCCAGACATATTCTTGGAAATGGTTTTGTTTAAAAAAAATAAATTAAGAAAAACCACCAAACCACAGATTGGCATTCTGATGAATTATATGAGCAGTGGAGTCCTCCATAGAATGCCAATGAGGCATGTTCTTCTCCAGTGAAAGGCACAATCTCCCCATCAGCCTCTAAGGCCATTTTCTACCACAGTTGTTCTCTACAGAAGCTTTGTTTCTCCTGCTCACTACAGATATCTCCAACACTAAGGGCACCTTGAATATGCATTAAGTCTGAAGAGCCCTTTCCAGTTGCCATGTTCTTACAGCAATTTAGAAGGAAACTTACATTTTAAATTAAAGGGGAAGAGAGGAACAAAAAGATAAATACCGTATTGGCATGCTGAAAGCAAACTGATGCAAATGCTTTCTCCAGGATTTCTGTAATACTGAAAGCACTAAGCAAGGTTCAGAGTATGAGCTGTTCAATCACACTTAATGAAATTTTACTACAACTTCAAAATGTAAAACTTAAGAAAAAAGTATATTGTTGCCAAAATATGCTGGACGCTTTGCATTTGTACAGGGAACAAATAAGAAAGTCTCCACCTGTTTGCAGAGTAATATGAACAGACAGCAAGTGGATGAAAAGATGAAACAAATTGAAGAGTGGTGTAAAGTGCCTGGTTACAATACCCGTTTTTCAGGTTTGTTTTGCTGCTATTTCTGCAGAGAGAGAAAGGGAGCATCATTTATGTTTTTTCTGGTATTCTAAGGAGAAGTCTCTGCAAGGGAAGTTACTCCAGAGGAAGTGGTGTACAACAAAGACAAATCTGAAAGCAAGATTGCAGCCATTCATGACTGTTATGTGGAGTAATTTTGTAACTCCAGAAATTACAGTGAAGTTGGACAACGACTGTCCCATCTGACTGGACAACTGGGAGGAGGCCAGTTATGTGATGCCATGCCTCCACCACTTCTGCTCCCTGTCCATCCTGCAGTGGGCTGAGAACAAGCCCAAGCGCCCCCTCCGCAACATGAGGATATTATCATTCCTGCAATTGGTGCAGGTGGATGATGACTATGTGGAGTATGTCATCACACCATCTATGACACAACCAGAAGTCATCTGCCAGGCAGGAGCAGCTCCAAGATATCCAACTGCCCAGAATCTCCATCATCCTGGAGTACCGCAAAGATGAGCTGCAGAGGGAGTGCCCAGGTGTCCTGGGGGGGGTCATCCAGCCCCTGAGCCAGATGAACCACGCAATGTTCCTCCAGACACTGCAGCCCTGGATCCATCAGGAGATGGAGATGTTTGGCACCAGCATTGGAGGCAGTCATGGTGGAGGATACCATTCCAACCAATCACAGGATGGATGCCGAGCTGCTGGGCAGGACACTGGGGCTGTCCCTCTAAAACTGCACAGTGACATTCATCAGGAGTGTGCACGTGTCACTGTGCAACACAGCAGCAGAAAGGCCCCCTTCCCTGCTGCTGTTGGTGGGGTCCTGGCAGCCACCCTTGGGCTCCCATTGCCATCACTGCAGAGGAAGAAGAGGCCCAGGAGGAGCCAGATGAGGCTGTGTCCAGGCCCTCCACTTCCAGATGGAGCAGTAAATGCTCCCCTGAGGGGCCACAGCAAACCCTGAAGAGAAGGGAATGAGAGCCCCAAGCCCTCTCCAGCAAACAAGAGGCCAGCACCAGGTTGGTGATGTTGGAATGCCTTGGGACATGGCTAAATGAGCACTGGGCCATCAGCTGGGGCAAGTGCCAGCCCTCAAAGCTCCCAGCCCTAACTATCCAACTATCCAAACAAATTAAATGCACAGAAACTACAGGAAAAGTCTAAATGTTACTAACAGTGCAGGTGGCATTGCTATCTTCACCCTTTTTTCCTGGAAGGATGGGTTGTTAATGCTGATGGGTCCTTCTGCTTGCACCAGGTACTGTTCTGTTGTTCCCCTAAAGGCAAATACTGCCCAGTTCCAGGCCTGCATCTCTGCAGGTGGTTCTGGGACAGGATTTCCACACGGGGTCTCCAGGGCCAGCTCGTGCCCCCCTGCTCATCACCTCAGGCATGGCCTCCTCTTTACCACACCCTCTGCCCCATGTCCCTGGGCTCCGCTCTCCTACCAGCCTGCACTGTCCAGTGCACCCTCGCTATGGTGGTGCCCAAAAAACCCCTACTGCCTGGAGTCAAAATTTGGTGCTGCTCTCTACATCACCCCCCAGGATCGCATCTTCTTAAGGCTGGATTCCCAAGAAGGGGAACTGCGAAGTCCTACCCCTGGGAAGGGACAACTACACATGCAGCAGCTACCCAGATGGTGAGCAGCCTGGGAAAGGTGGCAAGGCTGCTGCCCTCAATCACAGGTTTTCTTCCTCCTCTTCCAGATCCAGCCTTGGTGCTTGCATTTCTTCTCCTCTGCTTGTAAAGGATCCATCTTCGGCATGTGCTTGGCAGGTGGATGCCAAGTGGCTGACGACACTGGGCTTGCTTAGTTTGGAGTAAAGGATGCTGAGGGGTGACCTCATTGCTCTACAGCTTCCTGAGGAGGGGAAGTGGAGAGGAAAGTGCTGAGCGTTTCTCCTTGAGATCCAGTGACAGAACATTTGGGAATGGCTCAAAGCTGTGTCAGAAAGGTACAGACTGGACATCAGGAAGAATTTGTTTACCAAGAGAACGTTCAAACACTGGAACAGGCTTCCTCAAGGGGAGGTCAATGCCTCAAGCCTGTCAGAGTTTAAGGGACATTTGAACAATGCCCTTAATAACATGCTTTAACTTCTGGTCAGCCGTGGACTGCATAGGCAGTTGGACTAGACAATCACTGTAGGTCTTTTCTAATTGACAGTATTCTATATTTCTAATTCTAAACTACATTGCATTATACAATACTATACTATTCTAACAATAAGAGACGGTATCCTTGGGTAAGGATAAGGACATAAATCCTGATTTTTCCCTCATAATGTTTCCTAACCTATTTTGTTGCATAAATTCTATTCATCTGCTTTACTTTCAATTGCAGGATTACTCTCACCTGTAAAATAAAATACACATATATTGCAAGGCTTGGTGGTGAGTGAGTGAGTTATACTACCGATTCTGACACTGTTGCTCATGTTTTCATATTCAATGTCAACATGAGGGAGAAAATATCTGAGACAGATCTGAATTAAAACAATAAACATGGAATTGAGTATTAAAAAGTGGTAGAGGATACCACTACTGGGGCAAGAAGCACTAGTACGTCCCAATTAAATTGCAGTAAAGCAAAATGTTTTCTTGTCTTTGGACTTTTGATGGCCAACACACAGACGGGTCAATAGTTGCCTTTTCTTCAGCCAAGTTTGCTTGTATCTATACATCTTACAAGGCTGTCAAAATCATCCACTCTGGCACCAGGATAATGTTTCTTCCCTGAAAGAGATGATTCCTCTGAGATAATTCAGGATCACCAGCAAACATGCTGGTGTGTATAAGCTCCTCTGACATTGCACTGGCAGAAGGTGTAAATACATGTGCCTGTCTTTGTTGTTTGCAGAGGAAGTTTTTCTGTACTGAAGACTAACAGAATCACTCAGAGCAGTTGTGTCTGACCACACTGCACTGCCACTGAGACCTACGCACCAAGAGATGTTTAGTTCACCCAGATCCCAGGAATGAAGGACTGAAGCTCTTTATTGCAGCCCCACTGCTGTTAACAGGCTGCAATGGTCTTGAAGAATTCTCCTTCACAATAGTTGGCCTCCATAAGGCAGGAAAACTGCAAAACTTGCCTTTCAGCAGCATTCAGTTCAGCTTGGAGAGAAGAAATCATACTTTTCCTTTAACAGTGATCAAAACATTTAAAGAACAATTTTTGGATAACTAGCCTCAAAAGTACTGAGTTCCCATCTATATTTACTAAGATGATTCAGTAGAAGGCTTATCAGACATTTTATATTATAATAATTGTATGAAGTGCAGCAGAGTGAGATGTTTACTCAGTCTTTATCATGTCTAGTTTCTTCGTATACACAACTTGTTTCCTCAGCTCAACATATGGTAAGCTAGCAACACAATTTATAGAACTAACAAATAATTGGATTTAAAAACCCACTGCATTTATTTGCTATTGGAATGTGCCTTATTTTGTGACTTTACAAGAAGACAAAAGCATACTACAGACAGCATTTTAGCAATGTAGCATGTAAACAATAACCAGAAAGGAGAATTAGTTATATGTGAGAAGTCATCACCCCTTTCTACAAAACACAAAAAACTGAGTTAGTTAGGAATTAATTTCTAGAGACATGAATCACAAGATGTATTTAAGATAAACCATGTATAACAACAATTACAAGAGAGAGGAAAATGTCACAACTGAGGCAAAATAAAGATACATCTTATCAAGAAAATGATAAATACCTTTTTATGAAGAGCATGGAATTCACTATACCTCTTCTCCACAAAATGTTTCCTTCCACTCATCAACACTTCTATTTTAAAGACCTGAAAATTTTAAATAATAAAAAAGAGATTAATGTTACTTGCACAAACAGTTCTGTGACATGGCTGTGATGGCACATTTTACCACAGTCATTCTAGTAAGTGGTCCCAAAAAACCCAAAGTGTCTCATGAGATGCAGAAGTACAACAGTGATTAATGTAAGTACAGATCAATCTTCTATTAATAAGTTTGTTCAACAAACATACAAACAGACAGCTTAAGCCTGGACTGTATATTGTACACTACAAACTAAGCATTAAAGCACTTCCTTTCAGAAATATTCAATACACTTTGAAGTAATTAAAAAAAAAAGAATGGTAGGAACAGAAAAAAACAGAAAAAAAAAGTCATCTTCTGCACAGTCTTCTTTTCTTTAAATCTTTTGCTCTTCTTACAACACAGCATACTAACACACTCATGCTTGTTCAGCAAGAACTGGATAATACATGCATTATGTTATGCATGCAGAAGGAGAAATAAATGCAAACACTAGGTTAATTTCCTCCTAAACGACAAATTCATCTATAGTCTCAAGTGGGCTTGTGCCACTATGTACACCATAGGAAAAAACAAAACAAAAGGCAAACATGGCAAATGCTTATTTTCTTTGTATGATACATGTGACAGGTTTTGTTGCTGCCTCTGGAAGGTTGAAAGGCCAGGAAAAGCAGCTCTCTGGACCCACTAATTAGTAGCCACTAACGTGACATTTTTTGAATTCTCAGGTCACCGTGTCAGTTCTGAGGGCAAGTGATGAGAAATTTTGAGGTTCTCAAGAACACACAGTCTATTAAATGAAGACAAAATCAGCAGAGAAGTATTACAGAAAAGGTGCCTGGTCTACTTAGGAGTTCTTTGTTTTCCGTTTCACTCAAAAAAATGCTGGAAATAATTATTTCCAGGACAATGAGAAACAATGCTCAGCACAGATGATCACATCAAGACCCCAAACTTATGCCAAATAAAAAGTTCTTTGAAATAAATTTGCAAACAGTGTTTATGCTTGAATGCAGAAAAAAAGGGTTTTCTGTCACAATATGCCCAGGCTAGCACTGATCAGAGCAAATATACAGAAACTATACTGTATAAAAACTTCTATTGTCCACTAGAACCTGCCTTTCAAACAGGTTAAAATGCTATGGTTTCCACTGGCTAGCCAAACCACATTAAAAACAGACAGCATTTTATTTAATCCAGACTGAAATGCTTCTACTTTTGTTTGAATGCAGTATGGATAGGACTGCAGTCATTTCACACCAATGTTTACATTTCCAAAATTAGTTTGGATCACTGTAATAACCTGTGCTACATTCTACCTCTTTGAATAGGACTGTTTCTGTGTCCTAATCACTGCAAGCAGACGACCTTATTTGAGTGCTTTGACTTCTTTTGTCCCTCCTATCTATTTGGAGTACCCTGGAAGAACAGCCAGGGACTATTAAACAATTTTCCTCTACACATGAAAAAACTTCCAAGGCACCCTCAGGAATATGTTGTAAGTTCAGAGTTGTAAAGAGAATCATATGCAAGAGAAAATCAATGTAGGCTTTTTTTCTGTTGAGACTTAATAACCTAATTATATGAGAGGAAAACATTATTTACATCTCATATTCTACACTCTGTAGGACAGAAATAGTTCTGCAAGGAACAAAATGCTTTGGATTGCACAGGAAAGCCACTGCATTGAAGGAATTTCAAGGAAGACTTTTTGGGAATAATAACAAGAAAATATAAAACTAGTTAAGTTAGAAGTGACCATGAGTCTCTAGCTAAGATGTGCAACAGTTTTGAATTTCCTTGATATTAAATCTCCAGGAACTACAAGCAACTCATAACACCCAGTTACACCTCAGTCAGCTAAGAGCCACTGATCACTCTAAGTTCAGCATCTCTGCTGCAGGGTTTGCCAAGCAATTTGGAGAGTCTAAGGGGCTCCTGCCTCAGCTATAAGCACTCCCTTGACACTATTTCATATAACAATATAGTTTTGTGTAAAAGACAGAAAGATACATTAGGTTTTGAGAGAGATAGGATCTCTTCATGGATTCAAAATAGCTATAGGCAAATCTCACACAAATTTAACTGAGCAACTACAGGCCCTGACAGAAAAACAATGTAAGGAAACTGGTGAACATAGATGAAAGTGCCAAAATAAAGACGGAAGAACTATAGGGGGAAAAATGCAACACTGCTCGGAAATTACTTTTCTTGTAAAAATGTTAATGTTCTATGAACAGATAACTCTGAAAAGATAGATGACTTACTATAAGTGACAGATAGTTCAATGAAAAATGCAAGAATTAATCTCTGAGTAAGACAAGCAAAATACTTTTCCCATAGTCATTGAAATACCACAAATTACACTGCACTGAAAGATTTGGAGTTCATCCTGACTGGGACACAAGGGACAACAGATATGAAGACACCACCTAGAAAACTCTACAAGTACTCTGCAACTAGAAACGTCTCACTGTTCTTGGTTGCTGCCACAATAGTTATCAACGATGTCTGCACATAGCCAGAAGATAATTATCCATTAAAAGCATTCTTCCAACAGACTTTAACCCATATAAATGATATATGGGGCAAAAATCTCTGGATTGGATATCAGTGAATAATGCTGATCTTTCGCCTAGCAGAACTGCAGATCTGCCACTGCAACTCATAACCATCAAATCTGTGAAGGAAACTTCAAAAAGAATTCCTAAGGTTCTTGTTAATAAAACAATAAAAACTTTCAGGTCCAGCTACAAAACAGATTTACATGTAATTTTTTTCCCTTTCCACTATGTTCCAATTATATGGATTATTTTCAGATCCTGGAAACCATTTTCTTGATTTCTTATTTTTTAATTTCTTATTTTGCCATTTTCCTGAACTTATCTGGTCCTTAGCAAACCTCTAATTTTCAAGAAGAATACACACATTTATTTTCCTGCTGCAGAAACTGGGCAGTAGTACACGGTAACAGAACTGAATTACGTACGGGCAAACAATTGGTACTGTATCACTGTGAATTTTGAAGGCAGAAAGCACAAACGAAGAAAACAGGAATCAGTATGATGTACAAGAACTGCCCATGGTGCTCGGTGGTGATGTAAGTGCACATCAAGAACTGTGTGGTAACACTGACACTGCCCCCCTTCAGTTCTTACCTGTGTCACATGCGTACACTGGATACAAAAGGACATCTTTTATCTGATAATCTGATGCAAAAATATGCAGCTTCAGTAACTTAGTCTCAAAAAACCTAAGAGCGATCAGTTTAACAAAAAAAACAGACAAGAATGACAAACATGTCCATGAGTAGGGACAAAAACTAATGAGATTAGTAATATCTTAGCTTGGCTTTCTATTACATAAGAAATACACAGATGACTTATATTTACTTATGGAAATTACATTAACTACATAATTTATAATTACGGTAAGTTAATACTATCTTATTGTGTATATTTACATATGCAAAAATGAATTGCAAAACTTCTGAAAAATTATAGTTGAGAAAGAGATTTGGGGCAGCCTTGTTTAGAATGAGGAGATACAAAAAAACCGAAGTAGAAAAAGGGAAATTTACAAAAACGAGATACATTTGTCTAACCAGGAAAGAAAATCCCACAAAATTCTAGTGTTGTGCTTTTATCTCTCAAGACCAAGCTTACTGACCCTAATTCTATTTAATATATTACTTACAGAAATTGTTGTCTACTCTCCTGTATGGTTTCAAATCATGGGTCATCTACCGCCACCACCTGCATCTCCTAGAACGCTTCCATCAACGCTGCCTCTGTACAGTCTTAAACATCCACTGGTCAGATGTTGTGACCAATACATCTGTTCTAGAACAAGCAGCAGTTACAAGTATTGAGGCCATGTTGCTGAGAACACAGCTGTGTTGGGCAGGGCACGTCTCCAGGATGAAGGACCACCGCCTCCCTAAGATCTTGCTTTATGGTGAACTTGCCACCGGCTGCCACAAGAGAGGAGCCCCGAAGAGAAGATACAAGGACTCCCTGAAACAACATCTCAGCCTTGGCCATATTGATCAACATAACTGGTCTACTCTGACCTCCAATCGGGAGGCCTGGAGACACACCATCTATAACGCAGCTGTCTCCTTTGAGAACACACACAGGATCACTCTTGAGGAGAAAAGGCAACGCAGAAAGAACCGTGTCTTGCAGAAGATACCATTTAAGGAGTCTTTCTGCTGTGCCTTTTGCAATCAGATATGTCTGTCTCGTATTGGCCTCATAAGTCACCAACGTGCCTGTAACAAATGTGGATAGAGCCTTCCCAAATCTTTGTTCGTGAAGCCCAGCCATGACTGACTGACTGACTGATGACTGACAGAAATAAATACATCCCTTCAGATGCTTCACTATACTTGACAGACCTTTGTTTGAGGAACAGGCTAATGCATTCAAAGTGTTGAGAAAACTCAACCTTAAACCTTTGTCATGGCCGTACGGAAGGAATTTCAGAGCAAATGAAATGACAGCTACGGTCCATGAAACACTAATAGGATTTCCACGTGTTTAGTGTCTCATTATTGTTCAGACAATTGTACATTTTCTCAGTTGTGCTACAACTACTACTAGAACAAGACTACAGAAAATAGCAGAGATCAAACGACGACTTTAAGCCTATTTCCATACTACTGTTCCAGGGGAAAATAATATTCCATACAATCAGTAAGAGCATGTGGGTGATGGTGGTAACCAGAGCTGCATGTAGCTGCAGCAGCAATTTGGCATCTTAGGGGCGTAAGTGCCTCATGGCAACGATCCATACTCCTGAATGCCCTCCACAGCAGAGGTGGAGACGAGGACAGTATTCAGAGCCAACTCAAACTTCAGAGCAGCCTTGATAAAACTGAATCTCACTATCCCCCAGATGAAAACAAACTCACTTATTCTGACTTCATCTTTTGGAAAGCAGGGTAGCAAAACTCAGATCTGCAGCAGGCACAGGGCAGTTCAAGGGCACAGAGGCTGGCTGACATGAGTCACAGAGGCAAGGCAAGGGAAATCTCCCTTCTGCTCTCCAACCATATTGCCCCCAGTTCTAGTTCTCCTTTGTCTAACACCCAGTGTTTACTTTGGGTTATTCCCACCATGTCCAGTAGTTGAGACTTAAGACCATCTGTTTCCTAAGCAGGTTGCTTAAAGTCATATCTTGTGCCTTCTCTTGCTCTTCCCCTCCTACACAAGGAGTCCTAACACGAGCTGCTGCACGGTCTGCCTGTAACGAAAGGGCCCCCTTTCTGCTGCAGAACTGGGAAACGAGTTGGGCCACAGTGAAGAAGGAAGCAGTATTACCCTGAAGAGACCAGTTTGCTCCGCTTGGTTTTGCTGGGGTCTTAAGAAGACATGAAAGTGTCTGTAAGAGGCAGTAAAGGAAAAGAAGAGAATGTCTGAGAGGAATGAGAGTGCTGGGAGGCTGGATGAAGTCAGCTCAAAGGTTAGGTTAGACCCATAAACAGCTCCTTACGTCCAGCCCAAGCACCGTCATGTCTGTTACATGAAATCAGACTGTTTCACTTAGCCCAAGTACAATGTAATAAGCTACAGCAAAAGGACAAAAGTACAGATTTTTACTGACTATGGAAATCAAAGCTTGACATTATGGAATTATGACATTGCTTTCTCCAGAGTCTGTGAAGGAAAAAGACCACGACAGAAAAGTGAAATATTCACTACAGGATTTCCAGAGAGTATTCCCAACAGCTCCGGCCTGTGTGAAGCAGTTACCTGACCCATCCTGGCCCAGAAAAGCAGCCTCATTGTTTTTATAAGACACAAAAATAGATTTTCTACAGTAACATAAGTCCATTCAGAGGACAAGTATGTCATTTCACTGACGACTTCTGTTAAATCTCATGTTACTACAATTTAACTTGGGTTTTCATTGATTAAAAGAAAAAAAGAAAAAGTGTACATAAGAACAATCACAAGCACGTGTTCTTACATGTTTTTATAAACGTGGCTTCTAATTCAAATGCCTCCTTACAAATTTATGCAACCCTCAGCCATTTATTTACTGAAAGAGTTTTCTCTTCCCTAACAGTTACCAGTGTTACTGGTACCAGTATCTACCTAAATCAGATTACAGTCTCTTCAAGAACCTTTCAGCATGCAGTTTGTCTTTTCCACCAATAATACAAAATAATTAAGGATGTTCCATCTCCTACATTCTTTTGCAGTATGGGGCTCTCCCTGTCATAAAATGGCACAGTCTTAGTAGGAATTATGTTCAAAAGGCATTCATAGGAGTCAGGGATATTCTTTCTGAAGATGGCTTTTTAGAAGTGTATGTCATATTTCTTAGGGTTTAGAGGAAGAGGTAGTAAAACAATTCATACTGCAACCCAGTCAGGTGGTTTTGTAATTCTTATAGCATGGGAAGCTCGAGGGAGGCTTCTACAGAACTGCCACTGTTGAATGAAAGAGTAGCTGACATGTAAGAGTAAGTAGTTTTCTGATTTTTTCAACTCTCTTTAAACCAATCTTTTCTAAACA
Organism: Manacus vitellinus; assembly: GCF_001715985.3. NCBI lineage: Eukaryota > Metazoa > Chordata > Aves > Passeriformes > Pipridae > Manacus > Manacus vitellinus. The sequence goes on along the minus strand of NW_021940917.1, from coordinate 5,926,730 downwards.
CATGGTTCATAAAATCCCATAGGAACTTCGCTGTCATTTCCTGAAAAATAACTTACTTGGCTTTCCAAACTAAAAAGTCTCTCCCTTGCCAGCGACACACTGGCTATGGAAATTTGATTTGTAAACAAATCAAGATGCTACGAGATCTGACTTGGTTTTGGTATTTTTCCTTATTGGCCCTGCAGAGAACAACTGTTACAGAGATGACAGTATTTTAAAATCTCCTTGTCACTGTGGTCACCTATTTGGCTTCCTTACAATCAAACTTAAGGAAAAGTGTGTTGATCTTTTACTGGAAAAGGAAAAAGTTTATAACTCATGCTAAAGCCTATGGTTATACAGACAAAAAAAAAATAAGCCTGATCTGTTCTATTTGTTCATCTGGATCATCTCAATGTCTCTTATTGGAAATGTTCTAGTAATAAAACCACCATGAGGCTTTTTATGGAAAATATGAGCTTTCCAATAGAAATGGTACATTGGGATAAAATATTAGAATACTGCACAAAATAACTGACTGCAGAAGTATATTTACAAGAAACAGATTAATTCTAAGTTGGATAAAATAAACAGAATCTTCTATTTTGCCATAAAATCTTTTGCTATTTTATCTGGAGAGTCTGTAACAAGTCCTCTGACTTCCCAAGGCAGGATGCAAATCCTGACCACAATGATAGTGCCCTCTATATTGCAGCCAACTGGCTGCAAGAAGCTCCTTTTTGTGAGACACCAGACACAAGACTAAGTTTTCTACTAGAAACTTTGAGTCTGTGTTACTCTGCTTGCACTTGTATTTGCTGTCTGAAGAACACCTGGGTGACCTAAGACCTCCAAAGCACAGATGTTTTGTTTATAAACAAAAATGAAAAGGTGTCAAAGAACACATCAAAAAGTATACAAGCAGCAGGGTGATGAGTATTTCAAAGGAGCTGACTTTCTACTGTCTCTTTTTCCATGTTATGTCCACCATGGTATATGAAATCAGCCTTTTCCTTTGCTAGTGACTAACAAAACACATATGTACACGAAACACAACAGTATTTAGTCAAGATACCATATACACAAGCTATTAAAAACAAGCTCCACATTCTTCATGGTGATTAAATACCAGGGCAAAGAAATAATGCATATCCACCTTGCGTCATCTCTTATTAGGGTCTCTGCAGTAATCTATCAGAGAAGCCTCTGCTCCTCTTTACCTGTCCACATAAGTAGTTCATCCAAATAAATTTTTAAGAGCAGTAGTCAAAGGAGGTAGCTTTTCTAAATGTCTGTGAAGCTTAGCAAAGATCCTTCATATATTACATTTAAATATTGGGATTAGCCTATCTTCAGTCCCAAAATGGAGGATTCATATGCTATTCTGTTAATAACAAAGATGAGCAGTCAGGATCTATGTAACATTTTCAGGCACTTCCTTTCAAAGAGTTAAATCATCCAAACTTTCATTAAATTAGCATTGGTCTGCCTTCCAAAATGGGAACCAAATTAGCTCTCCTATTGCCTGCCATCTGTGTTATACTTGCATTCAACTGACAAAGCTATTTCAAACATCAGCACCTGCTGCTGGAAAGAAGAGTCATCACATTAATTTACCAAAGAATGCCATCCTGCTCACTAAAGGGTTCCCTTGCCAGGTCAATCTCTTTGAATGGTAATTCAAAGCGGGACAAAGAAATAATCTCAAATAGATATAAGACAATTTCATTTCTTACTGGACTAAGCCTGCTGTGACTGAGACAAGACCTTAAACAGGTTACCAGGATGTGGTTATCGACGGATCCAGCTGCAAAAAACCAGATCTTTCACATGCAAGGAAGGTGAAGAGAATGGAAGCAACAAACTCTGTGCAACTGCTGAAGAAAATGCAACAGCAGCTACCACAAACACTGCTCAAAAATAATAACATACTATTATGCCTAAATAAGATTTAAATTTTTAAGCTTCTGAATTTACATGCTGTGATTAACAGAGCATTCATATTGTAGTTGGCTACAATATAAATAGTTGACTCTACAGTGAATGTAGATATTCCTGAGCGAGATATAAGATAGCTCAGGTACTGGTGGCAACATTAATGGTGGCAGCAGCATGGGCAGCACACACTGCAAAACTCATGGCAAAGTTTGGACAAAGCTCACTGCTAGCCTGGCTCTATCCCAGGTATGTCTGTGGGAACTGCAGTCAGCGAGGTCCAAGTATCCTGCAAAAGGAGCAGGGTGAGTGTAAAGTTCAGAGTACGGCGTGGATTTGACTTGAACATAAGGGAATAACACAGGGAAGAGAGAAAAATATTTCCTAATTTGCTTTCCTTCGAGTTACAGTATAAAACATGGAATGTAGGTAAACCACGGATACTTCAGGCAGAGTATACTGGCAATAGTGGAAGAGTTAAGGCAACATAGAATCTGAGTTAAAAAGCCATGCCTGAGAAAAGGCAACATTTAAACCGCTTACAGAGACTACCTCCAGTACAATTATGTCAACAGATTGTATAGGCTCAAAGGCAGAAGAAATATTAACACAAACCAATATCCAGTACAATATATATAATTAAAGCAACCTATTAGCAATTTAGCAATTCAAGACTGAATAACCTATCAGAGAACACTGGTTGTACAATTACATATTTATCATTTCAAAGACATGAAAATTGATTCAGTGAGAATTATGTTATTTTGCAACTGGTCTCTCAATCACTTGGAATATGGTGAGACAAACATCAAGTAATTACATGCCTGAACATGTATTCAGCCAGATAAGATATTATGTATCCAACACATACCAGAGAGATTTTAAAGAAGTTATAAAATGAGTCTGATGCTGGAAAAGTGGAAATAAAAGCATGCATACTGCAAACAAAGCAACAGAACACAGATGACTGAAAATTGTGCTAAATGTTCTACCTGCTGTTTGCTGCTTGAACTGAAGATAACAATGTGCCAATCTCTTCAAATGTTAACTAGAAGCATCAGAATCAAATAATACTATTAACTGGTGTAAAAATGTATGACTGCCTTTTATTCAATGAAGAAAAAATATAAAGACACAGCCAAGCACAGATGACTAAGGAACTAACTTCACTTGAACACTCCAATAAAAAAAGCTAGTAGATTCCTAAAAACAGCACCGCAAGGAAACATTATCCATATACTCATTTTAGTTGAAACTTGAGAGTCACATTTCATGTCCTGGGTTCTTGGGTGTAAAAGAAATACTCGTTTATTGCACTAGAAAACTCTTGATGTTCATCACCTACAGATACCAACCAAGTCACCTATTTAAATACATACAGACTAAATTCAGTTGGACAAATTAACAAATACTATCAAGGAAAAAAATTACAGATACTAATAAGAAGTCTTACAGGTACAACATGATACTGTCACAGCATCTCCCTTATTCTGAGGTTTCAAATTTTCTTTTTGTTTTATTATGAACTTAGTGATCAAATTCCAGCATTTTCCTGGCTCTCACCTTTTGTACTGAAGAGAAAAACTAGTGCCATTTCTAGTCACACAACACACTGCCATAAATAATTTTTTTCAAATATTTTTCTTTTACAAAGGCTCTATTATTGTAGAACTCCAGTGCCTCCCTGCAGAAGGAATGTAAACTGCTCAGTTTACTCTAAGTTCTTAGTTGCAGCAAAAACTGATTCTCCTATGTATTTATAGAAATTGTCACTTCTCTGTTTACAGGTCAGAAAAAAATGCAACTTACCCTATCCTACAGGTGATTGAGGTTTCATGTTATCTTCAAATGCCTCAGCAAGCAACTGTTCATCTTTCTATACAGCCTCTGTCTCTGCTTACCATTGCTTTCACTCACATCAAGGGATCAGACCCAGCCAGCACGGGTTTAGGAAGGGCAGGTCCTGTCTGACCAACCTGATCTCCTTTTATGATCAGGTGACCCGCCTGGTGGATGAGGGGAAGGCTGTGGATGTGTCTCCCTGGACTTCAGTAAGGCCTTTGATACCATCTCCCACAGCATTCTCCTGAAAAAGCTGGCAGCCCATGGCTTGGACAGTGGCACTCTGTGCTGGGTTAGGAACTGGCTGGAGGCCCAGGCCCTGAGAGTGGTGGGGAACGGGGCTGCATCCACTTGGCAGCACCACCAACTAGTGGTGTCCCCCAGGGATCAGTGTTGGGCCCAGTTCTGTTTAATATCTTTATTGATGATTTAGATGAGGGGATTGAGCCCATCATCAGCAAATTTGCAGATGACACTAAGCTGGGGGGGGAGTGTCAATCAGCTGGAAGGCAGGAGGGCTCTGCAGAGGGACCTGGACAGGCTGGTGAGTTGGGCTGATTCCAACAGGATGAGGTTTCACAAGGCCAAGTGCCGGGTCCTGCACTTTGGCCACAGCAACCCCCTACAGCACTACAGGCTGGGACAGAGTGGCTGGAGAGCAGCCAGGCAGAGAGGGAGCTGGGAGTTTGGATTGGCAAGAAGCTGAACATGAGCCAGAGTGTGCCCAGGTGGCCAAGAAGGCCAATGGCATCCTGGCCTGGAGCAGGAACAGTGTGGCCAACAGGACCAGGGAAGTGATTCTTCCCCTGTACTCAGCACTGGTGAGGCCACACCTGGAGTACTGTGTCCGGTTCTGGGTCCCTCAGTTCAGGAAGGATATTGAGGTGCTGGAGAAGGTCCAGAGAAGAGCAACGAGGCTGGTGAAGGGACTCAAGCACAAGTCCTCTGAGGAGAGGTTGAGGGAGCTGGGGTTGTTCAGCCTGGAGAAGAGGAGGCTCAGGGGAGACCTCATCACTCTCTACAACTCCCTGAAAGGAGGTTGTAGCCAGGTGGGGGTTGGTCTCTTTTCCCAGGCAACTATCAGCAAGTCAAGAGGGCATGGTCTCAAGTTGTGCCAGGGGAGGTTTAGGTTAGATATTAGAAGGAATTTCTTTACAGAGAGGGTGGTCAGACACTGGAATGGGCTGCCCAGGGAAGTAGTGGATTCTCTGTCCCTGGAGGTTTTTAAAAAGAGACTGGATGTGGCACTGAGTGCCATAGTCTAGTAACTGCAGCAGTAGTGTATCAAGGGTTGGACTTGATGATCTCAGAGGTCCCTTCTAACCCAGTTGATTCTATGATTCTATTCTATGATTTTATATTTTTCACAGGTAAGAAATCTAAAGGGATAATGAAGGGGGACATTCACCTTGCATCAGCTAACTCCTGACCCTCCTACTTCATGCTGCAGCTCAGACATACTACTGTTATTTTTTATTAACATCTCAATAACATCTGAAGAGGACCTGAGATGGAGGTAATTTAATAAAATGCATTATAGGAGTCAATGGCAGTGCCAGGAGCAATTAGAATAATCTAATATTTTCCATTACAAGACTGTTCTCAGTTACTTATAGTTTTGCCAACCTTTAATTTTTGGGCTTAGATTTTCTGTATCAGCTATGTGATCCAGAAAGAAAATATTTTTAGAAAGTTACAGCTGAGACAGTCCAAACACATACTTAAAGTAAAATATATTTTACTTCACCTATGCCAAAAAACCCAATCAAAAACCCAAAACTCAATCCAAAACAGAACCCAAACCATTTCACTCAAATTCCTCCAAGATGTGGACACGAAGACCAGGAAGACATCTGGGAGGCAAATTTGGCCAACTCATAAACTTCTGGAAAACTGCCTAACTCCTAACAAGACTTTGCACAGAATTATGTACATAATGCAGGTTTTCCAATAGTATCAGCACTGCTTGTGCTCTGTTATTTTTACAGTGTGTCTGACCTGACCCAAAGTTTAAGGCATCTCCACAAAATTAGGGCAAATTTCAGGCCTACAGAACTCTTTTTCTAGAGTTCAGGAGCAGCTATGATGTCAGGGAGCAGAAAAACAGCTGGAGCACATTTTAAAGTTTTTACAAGAAAGAGATGCTGGACAGGAGTCTGTGCTATGGCACAGGGAAACAACACCTGGAAATACCATGCTGCATTACCCTTAAAGTAAGCAGAAAGAGCAGGAGGAAAGGCCTTTAGTCTGAAGTACTCCTGCTACTATAACCTTAAAGGGAATCCACAATTTTGGTGCATATGAATCAGAAACGTATATAATTGCATTTACTTGCTCTGAAAACCCTTTGGTAAAACACAGCATCCCTCTCTCTCCCTCCACTGCTGGTCAAGCAGCTGGATGACAAAAACTTAAGCACCTCTTAGTCTAGAAGTCTGTATTAGGGACCTAAAAGCACCACATCCATTGGTCATATGTCTGGGGTAGTACTTATACAAATTATATATTTATTCTCTGTTGACTGATCAGGGCTAAAAGAAGAAAAAGGGAAAACCATTAGGAAACAATGGTTGTGAATTTAAATGTTCATAGTGTCATTTAAGCTTTTCACACAATGCAACCCAGCATCCCTGCACACACCCACTTGGAGCATCAGTCACACACTCCTTTTCCCCACTGAGTGTCCCCTTAGCTCAGCATGTGGGACTGACAGTGTTGTAGCAACATGTGAACAAAGGGGCTACATCCTTAGGGGCTCTTTCCATGTTAGAACTAAAAAAAACCATTTTAAAAGGCAGGAAAACATATGTACGGAAAAGTATGGCCTCGAGATTAAGGCAAATAGTAACATTATGGTCACTTTTAGATCAAAAATCCAAGTACTTCACAATGTTGAAAAATTTATTTCATGCTTTTCTCTAGAAAAATCTACTTAGAGCATTGTGATTGGGCAAGATTCAAAGGCCTGAGGTTAAAAGCCCAAGCCCTATTCCCATATATTTTTATTTTAATATTCAATTATTCTAATTCTATTTCCATATATTTCTTTGAAAAGAATATTTTCTATCAAATCTTCCATCCTTTCCTTTTAAAGAACCAAAAAAAAAATCACTGCATGCAAAGCTCACCCAATTTTTCCAGAAAAATAAGACTATCACCAGATCTGGTGCCAAATTTGGCCTATTTAATAGTTTCAGCAGAAAGTGTATATTACATAGACACTGGAGCCAGGGGCCCAAGAGGGAGTGGAGAAAGCCAAAACGTGATAGGACATGACCCTGCACAATCTGATCTACATTGGCCTTGTTTTGAGCAGGAGTGGTGGGGAGAGTGTGCCTGGACCTCCATGGGCCCCTGCCAACCTAATTGACTCTATGATCCTAAGAAAGCTCTTTCCAAGGCAGGAGGAAAAGTAAAAAGATGGAAAAAAAATTGCTTCCTTTTCCATGCTCATTTTTTGGAAGACAGTTAGAAGACTCAGTTATACATTCATGACTTTCCTGTCACACGTTTTGCAGTTTTATGTAATCAAGCAGCAATTTGCTCTTCAAGTTTGCAGAGTAACTACTTTGAAAAGTTAAATTTTTTCCAATTTATCAAATGAGATCCTGAACCTGCTATTTCTGTGAAGATCCTGTTGCAATATTTTGAAGAAGGCGGTGGGATAGGAGACAATAAATATTCCCATTAGATTCACACTACTTGTCTTTATAAGACCTTTTGTCTTTCCCACCAGATACAGGAAAAAAAACCCTCAGGTCCTGAAGTTACTGTCCAAACAGCAATTTATTCACAACTGACAAATTCCTCCCAAAATTACAAAAAATGCTGGTTTGTTCATATGGAAATTTCAGGGACCTAGGAAGGAATCTTGAGCATGCCTCACTTTCTGGTTCTATCAATTTCCTCTGTGACATTGGAAGTGCTTTCTTATGCTTTTATTATTTCCATTCCAAACAAGGAAAATATTAGCTTTTATGGGTTCTACAAACAAGACTGAAATTCCTTAGATTGCTGCTGATCTAACAATGTCTTCATTGCTCTTATCACTGCACAGTACAGTACACTGCCTATAGCACCACCAATAACTGGAGCTCTCCGTGTGTCATAAAAGTTTCTGGATTAGTCAAACAGTTTATCAGATTACCAGCATTCATTAATCATAAACTTAAAATTACACAATGATTGATACACGTATATAACACAATGAAAGTTACTATTTAATCCTATTTTTTGTGATTAGGATTCAAGGTGAAGTTCCTAGAGAAGCCTTTTTTATGTTCAGAAGTCCTTCAAGCCATCAACCTACGTTGAACTGAAAGTTCAGCAACATTTTGCAGTAAAATGAATGTAATATCCAATAAACAAACTGTATAAATTTACATAAGGAAAACTCTCATTTTCCATCTTCATCAAAATTGCTCCACAGTGTAATAAAAATCATAGGATCTATGCTCCACTGATGCCCACCAATGCAAATTGCACAGACTCATGCAAAAGCTTCCCAATTCTGTGAATGCATGCTAAAAAGCAGCAGAAGAGAGCATCATGATGTGAAAGTAAACTATTATTAAATGTGCAGCATGGAAGTGGAACTGTACTGTTGGTTAAAAATAAGGGTCTCCAAAAATGCTGAAGCTGTTAAAACAACCTTTGTTAGGCCCAGTGTCTATTTAGCAGATAACTGAAGCAAAGACTAATCTCAAAACACTACAGAAGACCCAAAGATACCTGAATGATCTTTCTCATCAAGAACCATCTCAGCTGTCATACCAACCTCCACAAATATTCTTCCACGGATTATGGCCCAGACTAAAATAAGAACCTAAAATATGTTTCCTCTTCCCCCACCTTGCATTTCAAGGTATTTTAATCAGTGAAAAGTTAGCACTTTCTAGACTTTTGTTAATGTGAAGAAAAAGGTTCTCTGACTAAAAAAAAACTCAAGTGACTTGCTTCCAAATCAGATTTCTACTGTCCCCTCTCAAGACACCTATTTACATGAAATCTCTTATAGTTTCTCTGCCTGTATAAAATGCAGATGCCACTGCACATCAGGCCTGTGTTTGCCTCTTTGCACAGACAGTCCAAAACAGTTTTCCTGATCTGTTTCAACTTGAAATGTTGTCAATATATGGATTGTCTTGCTTTCTAATTCAGTGAAAAATCTAGTTTTCCATTAGTCTCTGCCTTTCTAATTTTCGATACAGCTTTACTAAATGTAATTATTAAAGGCAGATTCAAGAAAGCAATTACTGAGCTACTGGTTTGTATCTCTGAAGTCTTAATAAGGAACAAGAAGTTGAAGTGACAGAAACACTGCAAAATCTGTAAATTAAAAAAAAGAAAGAGAGTCAACAAAAAAACAAACGAAAACAAATTTGTCTATGTGTTTATTATGTACAATACAACAGAGAAAAAAAAGAATACCGTGGAAGACTGCTGTATGTTTGGGACAACTTCACAACTCTCTGTTACCACAAATGAGTTTTAATCTTTTTTTCACTGGGCAGGGTATTAAAATTGCAAGCGTATTTCATAACTGTTACAGAAATAGCTCTAGGAAGAATCTTATAAATATCAGATCAAGAATAGGATTTTGAACAATGGAAAGTGCCATTTTACCCTGTTCATTTGGGGATTTTCAACATATTCTGGAGGTTACAGTACTTGGAGGTGGTGTACTGGGCTATGAGACATATAAACTCACTTACTAGTATAAGAAACTAAGTATTCAAAGTAAAATAAATCTCATTTTGTAAAAATTAAAAAAAAAAGTAGAAAACACAGTAGATTGGTCTACACCTATAAAATATTCTAAAGCAGAGGCAAACACTAAAATGCAGCAGAGCCCTCTTGCTAGCTTCTAGAGAATTTCAATAACCATTCATAAGATTTAAGTTCAGACATACAAGACTGCATATAGAAAATTTTCCTTCTTTGCAATGATCTCCTCCATCCCACAAGTCAATTACCTCCCCTTTTCCCCCCCACAAAAAAGTGGGTAATATCCTGGTCACAATGAAGTCAGTTACCAAAGTCCCACTTAACAGCTACCCCTTGACATCACTCTTTTTATGACAATTATTGTAAGCACACTAATGCTGTTTGGTTATTTTTTGTATTAAAAAAGTGACAATGGTTTTTTTATTTGTAAGGCAGCAATACTGGCTCTGAGCGACTTCATAAGCCAAATTAGAAATCAACTCAAAATAATTTTCTTATTTATAGTAAGCATCAGCCTACACAGAGCTTTCCAGCAGCCTCCCTTTCATAAGAACAGTTCATAATACACAGTAAATTAATTGAAGTATGCTAGTAGAGTAGCAATTCATCACTAAGCATCACCTACTTAACATTCCATTGTACTTGTTACAAATTTACAATGGCAGATAAACACCAGGCCATTTCCTGCATACAACACAAGGTAAACCACTCTAAATAACTAACAATATAATGGAAAGGTGCAGGTATGACCTGATGTCTGAGAAATCATGGAGTGCATGTAATTTAGAGTGGTTATGCTTGTCTGTTCTTGAGCAAGATTCATGCCAGTTTCAAGAAACTCGTTCTAAGTGTTCCAGTTGAGGACAACTGTTGTCTGAAAGTCCTGTAGAAAACCCTTTAGAGACACAAAGGTGATGGTAACCTGAGAGCCCAGACTGAGGATTCCAGAAGGCAATGGGAATTGTGACACCTGTTCTGAATCCAGGCCTTTCAGCTGAGACATCCTGGTCTATATGAGCAGTACGGCCAATAACTGGTGAAGACCGAATCTTCAGCACCTAAGCATTGACCTCATGGCACATGCACAAAACTTGACACAGCAGAAGCACAGTATTAAATCTCAGGGCTCTTGAAATTTTCTTCATACAAATTATGCTCCAGTGTAGTGGATGAGAACACTAAAGCATGATATTATTAAGGTAGCAAAGACTCAAATGGGTATCACAGAATCACAGAACGGTTTGGGTTGGAAGATCACGGAGTTCTAACTTCCCTGTGGGCAGGGACACCTTCCACTAGACCAGCTTGCTCAGAGCCCCATCCAGCCTGGCCTTGAACACTTCTAGGGATGGGCCATCCACAGCTTCTCTGGGCAGCCTGTGCCAATGCCTCACCACCCTCACAATAAAGGATTTCTTCCTTCTATCTAATCTAAACCTACTCTCAGTTTAATTCCATTGCCCCTTGTTTTATCACTACACACCCTTGTTAAAAAGTCCCTCTTCAGCTTTCTTGTAGGCTCCCTTTAGGTACTGAAAGGCTGCAATAACGTTACCCAGAGCCTTCTCTTCTTCAGGTTGAACAATATCAATTCTCTCAGCCTTCTCCCATAGGAACAGTGCTCCATCTAACTATTTTTGTGTATCTTCTCTGGAGGTGCTCCAACAGTTCAATGTACTCCACAGATCCTGTGCTAGGGACCCCAGAGCCGGATGGAGCACTGCAGGTGGGGTCTCACTAGAGTGGAGTAGAGGGGTGAAGAGCTTCATTACACACCTGCATACACATGCCCACACCATCACACAGGGATACCTCCTCAGCAGTCTCGCCAATGGCCAGGAGAGCAAGATGGAGTGCACCCTGGTATCAGTGACATTGCTACTACAAGTAGGCTGGAGTTCAGATCTCCCTGTTGACACATCAGCAGGTATTACTTTATATTACTAAAACCACTGGTGCTTTTTTTTTTTTTAATAAACAGATTTCATTTTACTAATGTATATTTAGTTTCTCTTCAAAATCATATCTTCCACATTTTGCTTCTTATATGGCAGCAAATATGGTAAAGATGTTTATACTGCAGAGGAAGGTTTAACCCAACCCTCAAAGATAAAAGGCCAAAGACAATGCTCCTGTTCAAACAGTTTACATGTTTATCTAGCCCCAACCACCTATTACAGAAACCTCCTTTTTTCCCACAAAACTGTGTTTTGGAACTTGTGTTGTAAACTCCTAGTGGTTAAAATTGGAGCAAGTACGTTCGACAGCAGTAACTATAGTAGTAATAAACTCTCTCTGCTTTGTACTAACTCCTACAGCAGTTGATCTTCACTGGAATTATGAAGTATATTAAAAAACTCTTCAAGTTAGCAAAAACCTGTGCATTACAGCTACAATTCCCCACTATGGAATATAACTACTTTCATATTTAGTCCTCTGTTGTCAACTTTGAAAGTTTTTTTAAGCTTCTTCACAATTCAAAAACAACCTAACCAACCAAAACACCTCCATTTTTTTATTCTGTAGTGAAATGTTGAATTCTCTAATGCTTTGCAAGAGTATGTTAGAATGAATAGCTATTTTACCTATTGTACACTGCCTAGGAGAACATTTTTAATATTTACATGGTCTTCCTTCATTTTAACATAAAGTAGGAACCAAGATTTAGTATCAAAAGACAAGAATAAAATAAAAGGTAACTTGTAAATAGGCCATTCTGTTCGGTGCTGTCCTGTAATATAAAAATCCTTTTTATTCTCTTCGGCCTTTTCGAATGATTTGACTTGTACAAGTAAGAGTCATTTTGCTGTATGCTTATGAAAAATGAAAAATCTTGTCTGTAGCAATATCAAATCATTTATACACAGCAGACATCAGCTGTCATTTCTGTCTATCCCAGCAGTACACCCCCTCCTCACAGTTCTCTCTTTAGTCTAGGTGAGCTGTCAAGTTTCTAGTTTCTGACGTGTATTTACATCATTCAATGACATCTGACAGTAGTGAAAGGCCACAGAAAACTGCTTATTGATCAGAACAAAACTAGTTGACGGAACAGATGAGGTTGTATCACAGAAATGCAGCCACACTCAGGTGATGACATTTTGCTCCCTTGTATACAAGTGCTTAATGGAATACAACTTCATTATATCATGCCACTAGTGCTTAAAGAATTGCACAGTTCTCATGAGTGTTTTGTCTATGCAGTGATGAGGACAATCTATTTGTAGTGGTACCAATGTATTACTAACCTGTTTTGCTCATGAACACTTGCAAACTACCAGCCAATGTGTCCTGATGAAAATAATAAGAGACACTGAAGACTCAATCTTGCCAAAATCTAATTGAGCTGACCTTTTAAAAAAAGATGGAATTACCATTTAGGGAGCCAGATCTACTTGAGATTTAGTTCTGCAGAATTCTGTGCTGCTTAGTAAAGACATTTTAAATGACCACTTTTATGCTTGGGACCAGTACAGTTTCCCAGTGGAAGTGATAACTCATCATTAGTATTTCAGAGGTTATTATATCAACTTGTATGAGAGTCTTTCAAACTGTATTGATTTAAATGTTGAAGAGTTCATGGGCAGAGGCTCTCCATACAAAATGTCCTGCAGCTAAAATATTAATTTTCTTATTTTCATTACTTTTTTCTTTTGTTATCTTGAGTAGAAAACTCGTTTTTCACAGAGTGACCTGTAAGGATATAATTACAGTATGCAACCATTTCTTACAGGATCTGTGTTTGCTTCACCAGTCCAATTGGAAAACTCAGAGTAGTCTTAGCATGAAGTAAACTGCAGTGATTCAAAAAAAGCCAGTATGTTACAAGTAGTACCTGAATAACTTGAAATCATGAAACTTCTATAGATACACTGATCACAGCACAGACCTCAGAAGAACTTGCTTTCCATTTCATATCTTACAGAAGACAGAAGCAGTAGGTTTTTGTTTCAAAGAAAAAAATCCAGAAGGAGAAAAGATGCCGATGGTCTAAAAGTCTCTCTTCCCAATGGGTAAGTGATGCTCAGCCTTTCTAAGTTAGGCCTTGCATTCAGGCTAACCACTTATAAATGAATACAGTTTTCAGATTCAAAAGAAAAAATCTTTTCACCATCTCAGAGACTCAAAAAATTCTTTCCATTTCAAGGGGAAAGAGATAAAAGACTCAGTTCTCAGAGAAGGTACACTTTCTGTCAGATGCTATGGTTAGCTGTCAGCATTTGTTTGCACATACACAACACCATGCATATTTAATAGGTACAGATCTAAGGGGAAAATGGAAGATAAAGAAACAGTCACACATTCAATGTATGTAATGTCAAATGTCTGAAAAGCAAACTCTCTGTAATCTCCTTGAAGTTAGCGGGAAGGGAAGAGGAAGTACTCCAGACAATGGACAAGTATAGATAGGATGCTATTTTATGTATATTTAAGAAACTTTTTTTAGCCCTGAGGTTTTTTTAAACAAAGAAAACAAAGAAGTGTTTTGCATTCTGTCATGAAATCTTTTACTACATAAGCTTTTACTCATAAGAACTCAAAATTATCAAGAATATCTTTAGACAAGAAGTTGAAGACAAATTACATTGTGTTCCTTCCAAGTCTGGTTCTTGTACTTTGTGCTTATAAAGAAAACAGGAAATTCTCTTCATCTCAGTTGTCTGATATGCATAAATATCTGGGCTCAAACCCTTGACACTGATAGTGATGATGGCAGCAATTCATAACCAATTATGAAAAAAAACCAAAAAAAACCCTAAGTGAACCTACTTTTAGTTTAACTCTGGATCTAAAACTATTTGTTTTATTTGAAGTGCAAAGTATCTGTCCAAGGCACAAGAAGCATCTCTCTCCATTCAATAAAGTCACCCTGAAAATTAAGGACACACTACTCAGTACTAATAATTCCCAAATTGTCCTGATACTTTGGAGTCAGTTTCTCAGGAAAAATATGAAGCCATGCATTTCCACTGTAACAGAATAGAAGCTAAGAGAAAAAGAAACAGACAGGCTTCTGACATAAGGATGCACAGATGATGCGCAGTTTGAAAGTGAATTATAATGAACACACTTCACTCTTTCAGTTTTTAGATAATGTAAAGCAACTTTCACATCTGATAGTGTTACCACTTAATTCCTTTAAGATTCTGCTTTTATTTCCAAAGGCAGATCCTAACTGTAGCATCCAATAATCCGAATTACTTGGTCATATTTAGGGCAGCATTTTAATATTCCTTTATTTCATTACATGAAAACATACATCACAGGCAATTCTTTCTGTTTCAGACGAGAGAAGACTTTTTCTTCCCTGTGAATAATTCACAGAAAGCCACCATCACTTCAAAAGAACAGAAACTGACTCTTTATGACAGGGATATATGAACTGGGTAAATGCCCAAGTCATTGCTCAAAGCATGCCTGTAGCAGTATCATCGCTTCTTTCTAGACAGGCACACTTAGCTGAAGCAATGACTTTTCTGTTTTCTTAGTTAAACTCAACGGAGTTAAAGTCAAAGTCAAAAGAAAAAACTAATACTTAGATTCATTATGCATTAGAGGCATCTTTCTTTGTTAGTGGATAAGTATAGACTAGGGCCATAGACTGTTGTCTTATAAAAGGTTCACAATAAACCAAGAACCTAACATTTCTAAAAGGGATCTTGAAAGACTAAGAAAAACAAATGCATGTAGGCACAAACACAGTATTTACTAATTTTCAGTAATTTACAGTTCTCTTTCTGTAATCTTGAATCCCAAAACATGAAACACTACAACCTGCATCAATCACATAACCAGATCTTTTCATTGGAAAACATCACTAAGGAGGGCTCCTTTGAGCAGGATTCATCTTTGCACTGAAGGCACACCACTCCAAAGGGTCCCACACTAAGGATCTATGACAGCTTCTGCAGTGCACATCCACATCACTTTTGGATCCCTCCTCCAGCTTCAGTCTTCTTACTCTGCTCCTTGGCAAAATTACCAATTTCTGTGCTGTACAAAGTTCAGTGTACAAGAATTAACTTCCAAAATGAGTATCACACTTACTACTGTACAAGGTAATACGTCTTTTCATCCTGTCTAGGTGGATGGACTGATCAATTCTCAGTTACATTACTGTTTGGGTCTGTGATATGCTTCACTTTTTTTTTTGTTTGTTTTGTTTTGTAGTGGGATTTTTGGGGTGTTTTTTTGTGTTTGCTTTGTTCTTTTACTTTTTTTTAAAGTTAAGTTTTTAAAGTTTCTTATGTTAAGTACAAGTATACCTGAATATATTGAGTTTAAAAAAGGTAAATTGATACATCTGTGATTTAAGAAAAGCCTAAGAACCAAAATTTAAAATGTATCTACAAAAAATAATTACACAGAGAAAAAAGGAATCACATGTTTATTTTAAACCACAGCAATATTGTTTCAGTCAATAAAGTAACAAAATATTTTTGTCTTCTCAGATCCTGGAACTTGCTCCCTTTATCTGGTCTGAACATACAAGTGAACATACAAATTTGGTGATCTTGTCACCATACTTTAAAAAATATTTTTTGGATATATATTGAAGAGAGGTGAGTCCATGTTTGCCCTATGCATGAAGAAGCAAAGGGATTGGCTTTTTTTTTTCTCCTGTCTCATTCACCAAGTTGCTGTTTGAAAATATAGTTCAGTATGCTGATATTTTATCATATTCCTAATTCATATCAAACCCTTGAACCTTCCAGGAAAGAGTTTATTTCATTCTGCCTCACAATGAAAGAAAAAGGTGCAAAAATTAATACAATTAATCACTGATTAATACAATCATTTGCCCTAACCAAATACTTCCTTAAAACAAAAAAAAAACCACAAATCCCACAAACCTATAATCTCCTAATTATGACTACTCCTTTATCATTCACCATCAGAATAAACCATGTGTAGGTCATGTTCAGTAATGTGCTATGGCAAGTATTAGCACTACCTAACTGAAACTAATAATTTCTGTTGCTACCATGTGAACAACAATATTATAAAGCTGCTGCAGAATTTTGCTCATCAACCAAATCAACCAAATTTGCTCATCAAACAAAGAGGTGGAAATACTCGTATGTTCAATCTTTTAAAGTTATTATAAGAATAATAAAAGATAATAATGTATTTGAATTAAATTTGAAATTAATTTTGGTAGGGATCTGAGGTTAGACAAGTAGCCATGCCATAGGACACTGGGCTGAATGGAACTGGGTTTGATCCTCACCACCACCTTTGGACTTCTCAGCACAACTGAGACAATGGGCTCCTAGAGTCATCAGGGGACCGAAACATCTCTCTTATGAAGAAAGGTTGAGGGAACTGGGTCTGTTCAGCCTCAAGAAGAGAGAACTGAGAGGGGACCTCATCAATGTCTATGAGTATCTGAAGGAAGGATGGAGCCAGGCTCTTCTCAGTGGTGTCAAGCAATAGGACAAGAGGCAATGGGCAGAAACTGATGCACAGGAAGTTCCACCTGAACATGAGGAAAAACTTCTTTACTGTGATGGTGACTGAGCACTGGAACAGGCGGTTCAGAAAGGCTGTGGAGTCTCCCTCCCTGGACATTCAAAGGCCATCTGGACACAGTTCTGAGTAATTTGCTCTACGGACCCTCCTTGAGCAGGGAGGTTTGACTAAGTGACCTCTAGTGGCCCCTTCCAACTTTAAACATTCCTGATTCTGTGATTCTGTGAAAAGGAAAGCAAACTTTTGTCTCAAAGATCAGTTTTGAAGAAATAAAGGCTACATATAAGGGTGTAAAAATATGTTAGGCTTACATGACCACAACAACCAATACCCCCAGGGGCAGAGAAAAATCAAGAAAAGCTGTGATTGATTTAAGCCATAATGACTTCACCAGAGATGCAGAGAACAAACATTACAAGAAGGAAAAACAAGTAGTCTCACTAAAAAATACTTACACTAAAGCCGAAGTAATTTTGTTAATTCAAGTAACATTTGCTGAAAAGATGTTAATAGTTTTTGTGTTACAGGATTACAAAATATGTTATTCTATTCCAATCAAAAATGCAGCATATTCATTTGAAGACATTTCTGAGCTTGTAAGATACCAATTTTTAGACTACTTAAAGAAGCAAAGTATCAATTTTATGAAATAAGAATACAAGGAAAAGATTGATACTATTTTTTACCACTTGTTTCTTCACCATTCTCTCTCTTCCCAGCCATACAACTCTTAGTAAAGAGATCACAGTTAAAGAAGAAACAAAGACACTCTTTACTATAATGCAAAATTACCAACGTAACTTGAATTTCAACAACTTCACCGAAAAAAAGGGAGACAGATACACACTTATTCAAATCTTTGATTCTCTTGTTAGAGTGCAATGTGTGCAAAAGTGATCAGCACAAGTTTTCAGATATTCTCATGAATCAAATTAACCAAATCTCAGCAGAAAAACAAGCAAATGCTGCTGCTTACTAACTTGCTATTACTTCTCTTCTGCTCCCATCTGCTCTTGTACCAATATTACTGAAATTAATCACTTTATCCTTACAGAGAGCCTCTAAAGCAAAGATCACAAGTATTACAAATATGCTCTTACTCTCTGTCTCACCTGACTCACCATGGTTATTCATGCATTTCTGAAGTAAACTATCACAGACCACTCTGATTTGCCTGAATCAGAAACTGAACTCGCAGGTCCTGGATTTCAGCTAGGGCATGAGATGTTTCTGCTGGAAACCAGGGCTTTCTCCAAAGACTTACACTGAAGATTCTCAAAGGCTTCAAACTATTTTCAAGTAACGCTTAAGACGCATATGTGAGCTTCTGAAGGCACAACTGTGGCACAGAGTAACACATGTACATGTACTGCTGCAGTAAGTGTGGAAGAGGAGATCATGGGAAGGACAAGAAAATAAACAGCATAGCTAGTTCCTTCTATGTGCAACGCATCCCTCATTAAGAAATCTCAGTCGAGAAAGTATTGCAGACCACAAATCTGTCTTCGTATTTCATTTAAAACTGGATAAATGTCCCATTTAAGAAAGGATTAAGATGCTTATGTCCTTTCATCTTTCTTCAATCTTATACAGAAAACATTTTAAATCCTAGGATATAGATTTCAGGGGAGAGCAGGAGGGAAAGATATTTCACAACATTGCCACTGCAGAAAAACTGGAAACAGATGGATCTTATATATTGGTTTGAAGTGACTGCACTGATCATCAACTAGATGCACAATTAACTGCCTGACTCAGAAGAGCAGGATATCATCAGCCATCTATTTCGTTTAATAGATGCACATTTTAGGAGGAAAAAACATGCTTTGTATCTTTCGGCCAGAATTTTTTAAATGGCCTTCAAGTTCAATTTTGCGAGATATGGAAGAAAACATTATTGAAGGATTTTTGTTGCACATCAACCTGCCTCACCAGACCTTCCAGCCTCTTTCATTGTGTTAGGGCATGGAAATATGGTAGCTATAAACTGAACCACTTTGTTTTCAGCACACTCTGATTTCAGCATGCTGTGAAGACTCTCTCAAAGAACCTCCTGAAGCCGTATCATTAGACATCCAGTCTGTGACACAGCCGCGCTTCACAATTAACTTGTAAAATGTTAACTATCTTGCATGTTTTGTACAGGTACTCTGAACTCAAAGAAAAAAAGGTAATTTAATAAAACATTAATAGATTCTTCTCTAGGGTTTATTTTTTTTCAAGTGTGCTAGCATATACAATTAAAAAAAGCAATTAAAATTACCTACATATCTCCTAAATACAATGCATATAGTGACCCCTACTGGTCTGCTAGGCACCCCAGCAAAGATACAAACCGACAAGAGCCACCACTCCAAGGAGTGAACCTGAGCTAACTTACATGGACAACCCTCAGACTGAGCATGCATACCTTATTTAAGTTACTGAATGACTAATATTAATAACTTAGGAGAGGAAAAAATACTCTGGTGCTTTCTATGGACTTTTATATGTTAATTCCTCTCTTATTATAAATAACAAAATTATCAAGTAGATAGCTTGTAAAGAACACTTCCTATATACCAGTATCTATAACTGAAAACCATATTATTATGATAAATTTCAATTTTTAAAAAAAATGGCAACTTAAAAAACACCCAGGAGAAACAAACTTCAGTCTACTAGAGGTTTTAAATTAGAAAAATGTACACTTCCTGTACATTCCCAATTAAACATGAACAGCAGTTGTGCCAATAAGCCCCCATGAATCAGAATGTGCTTGCTAATCTTTTATTTTATACATAAAAAGCAAGTCACAAAAGTATCTAATTATTTGTTTAAATATTATCTACTGTGATACACAACTACCTAGTAAGACAGGCAACCAAAAATGTGCTCCATAACACAAACACTTTATTACCTAATACACTATTTTATTAATTTAATGTTGTAGAAGAATCAGTTCAAGACCCTTACATTAATATGAGTACTCCCAAAGAATAATTAAAGAAGAGTATGGCTGCTTACTTGAATGTTCTCTTATTTTTACAAATATATATATTAGACACACATACACATATTTATGTTGGATCAGTACTCAACTAGAATCAACAACAACTAGAAAACAGCAAAGCTTATGCTAAATGTGAATTCTAAATCCATTCCTTTGACTTTGGACTTTCTAGTAACATTGGATTACAACACAAAGTGCAGGAGACTGAACAAACAAAACAAATATTTGTCTCCTGACTTCATTTCAGCCAGGAATGATCTCAAGAATCTAGTAAGAGTGAGCATGGCTAATTCCCACTCCCGAGAAAAACTTTTGCTTAGAAAGCTTAAGCAATAGAAATAAAAATACACTCTTCTCTCTGCTTCAAAATTCCTGCAAATTACAAGGAATATTGTGTAGTGACTGAAAGTTTCCACTGCATCTAAACCAAGTCAGTCTAATGTTGCTCAATATGGGCTTACACTGGGAGCTTACAAAAGAGGCTGCTCAGGAGTAGCTGGAACCCAGAGCCAAAGCCTGGACCTCAGAGTGTTTCAGTGGCCACCAGCAGGCTGGCCTGCACCCTGTCTCTTACTTCTGATCACCAGTCAAAGTTGTTGAAGCAAATAAGTACAGTCATAAGTTATTTTTAAAACGCATTCAACCAGTTCTAACTTAGCACACCAAATCCCTAGAGCCTTCAACAGGAGCTCAGCATTTTACAGAGATTTTATTTTTGGGAGCCATATTTAAATATTTACAATGTTACACAAAGGAGAATAAAAGGGAAAAAAAAACCCAACAGTGACATGCCATAAAACATTTAAGAAGCTTGTAACTCAGCTTATTTTTTTTCCAAAACTATACAGTAAACTTTGCTATTGTTTTCACTGAAATACTGAGTACTGCAATATTCACTGTAAAAGTATAATTTTAGACATTATTACATAAAAAAAAATACAACAGAAAACATTGAGGTTAAAAGTAAAGCACTACAAAGTCACAGAATTCAAGAAATAATCTTGTCCGTGCACAACTTAATCAAGTTGTACAAGACCAAGAAGCCCAAAACTTTTGGGTTTGCCTCAAATGATAATTAAAAAACTTATTCCTCAAGATCTTCATACTATTCAGCAAACAAGCATTCTAGCTTTGTTGTAGTCAGTCTTGCTCATGTTTGATCCCAGGCCTTATAAGTGCCATCTAAACACAGAACTGAATCAAACACTAAGCTGACTGGTGCAGTTGATTTGCTGGAGAGAAGGGACATCATCCAGAGAGACTTTGACAGGCTTGACGAGTAGGATCAGGTGAACTTCGTAAAATTCAACAAGGTCAAGTGCAAGATCCTGTATGTGGGCTGGGGCAACCAATACAGACTGGAGTATGAATGGGCTGAGAGCAGCCCTGCAGAGAAGGATTTAGGAGTACTGGTGAATGAAAAGTTAGACATGAGCTGTCCATGAGCACTTGCAGCCCAGAAAGCCCATCACATCAAAAGCAGTGTGGCCAGCAGGGCAAGGCTGGAGATTCTCCCTCCACGCTATCACAGGATTCCACCTGGAGTACTGCATGCACCCTTGGGGCCCCCAGTACATGAAGACATGGACCAGTTGGAGCAAGTCCAAAGAACGGCCATAGAAATGATCAGAGAGCTGAAATACTCCTGCTGTGAAGACAGGCTGAGGGAGTTGTGTTTGCTCAGCTTGAGATGACAAAGCTCCAGGGAAATCAAGGAGACCACTTTGTGGCCTTTCACTATGTAAAGGGGGTTTATAAATAAGAAAGATTTTTTTAAAAAATAAGACTAATTTTTACCAAGGCCTGTAATGACAGACAAGGGGAACGTAAACATTTAAACTAAAAGATTGCAAATTTATATTGGAAATAAGGAAGAATTTTTTTACGATGAGTGTGGTGAGACACTGGAACAGGTTGCCCAGAGAAGTTGTGGATATACCAGCACTGGAAGTGCTAAAGGTCAGGTTGGACGTAATCAGCAACCTGATCTAGTGAAAAGTGTCCCTGCCCCATGGTAAGGGATTGGACTGGATGATTTTTAAAGGTCCCTTTCAACCCAAACCACTTTGTGATTCTATGTAAGAAGATATTTTACAACTCTGAGTTGTCTATACCAGAAAAAGGGCCCTTGGTCTATTAGAAACCCCAATTCCCTCTCTGTGGTAGTAGGAAGTAAAGTAATGCCAAAGTTGTTGCCAAACCAGCTTCAGTACCAGACGTACTACTCTGACAGTAGGCTGCCTGATCAAACTACAGCTTTTCATCTATATTAGTTTCAAAGTCCGATCTCTGTACAGCAGTGCAAAGCTATTGTTTGACTGCACAGTTGCAAGAACAAATTTGGCTGACTTGGGGATACCCCCACTCAGCTCCTCCTCAAGAGTATGCTCTCATTGCACCTCGTCTCTTCCACCCTCTACCAGCAGCAGAGCAGTCCATGCATGCACAGAACTCTCAGGTTAAAAACACCCAGGAGGATATTAGCCAGTAATCAAATTTAAATCTTGTGTTTCCAGTGCTAGGGTGATCCAGCACTGGGGACTCCAAAAGGCTGACAGTCAATGTATGCATGCCATCGGATACCTGGCTACTGACTAGCACTCTCTGGAGAATGATAAATTAGTTCTTAATGCTTTGCTGCAAGTCGGCTAATTTGCAAATGGAATCATGCTTTACTGTCTACAAACAAGAAATTAAGAACTGTTGTAGGAGGTAAAACTGGGTTTATAAGTGGGGACTGAGAAGAAGTAGACTCATGTTGCCTGCTTATTGCACTGCCCACCATAACCTCGGCCTGCTACCTTGAGAAATACAGAAATTACCTGAGCCAGGAGGTATAAAAAATTTTTACTGTAATCATATTCCTCACCAGTGACCACAATTCTTGAATACTAGGGATATTTAAATCAATTAGCATCAAACATCCTACTAACACCAATGACAGCAGTGACAGCATTCCGGAAAGTGGGACATCACCATACTGCTGTGCATCCAATATTTTCCATGAAGCCTTCTGTTTTAAGGTATTGCTCTTGCAGGAGCTGCAGAAGATTCTTTGATCATTTCTGTGATGTTAAGAGAAAAAAGTCACATCTAAACATGAGCAGTGAATGAATGACATATGTCAAGAATTAAGTGAAGCTGAACCATCTGTGTATGTCTCTGGCTAAGCATAGCAGGAGAGGACTAGAGTGGCAGGTGGCAGAGCACTACTCCATTGCATTGCTCTGTCTGCAACTTCTGGCAGACCATGTGGTCTGCACAGCAGTGGATCATGTGTCAAAAGGAAGCACATTGGAACAAACAAACAAGAACTTAGTACTGGGAGCCACCAAAAATGCCTCCTGCATCAGGGTAGAGACACGGTCTGTGTTACCAGTGAACAAGAAACACCAGGAAATGGCTATAACAGCAATCTTTGAGCACATATTGACAAGCAGCAGCTCAAAACATGTACCTAATTCATTAACCAAACACAAGACTAGGTGGTACCTACAACAAGTTCTGCAGATATGGTATATGACTTGGCAAAAACTTGCACTACAAATCCCCCTGAAATACTATTTTTAAAAACACAAGGATTTGATCTGCTTCTGACAATATTCAGGAATAAGTGGCACAAATCGCTCCATCTTTCTTCTGTTATCTCTGTCATTTAGTAAATCTGAAGAGCCTTCTAACTTGTACAGCATACCTTCATGCCTTTTCAGATGAGATAGGATTGGGTTGCTAGCTCTGGGAACAGTTCCTGCATTGCTCTCCTCTCTTACGAAAATGTGCCTGTCTCCCTTCTTAACAGATATATGGAGACAAAGAGCTGGACTGCAGTTGGAGACCCCAAACTTGGAGAGGAGTCCTAACACTCCCGTCCCAGTGCTACTTTCTGCTTCGCAGTTAAACCACCATCTAGCCATCTCTTAGAAAACTACACATCTAGGAATTCAAACACTTGGAAAGCTTTCATTTCATGGCAAATATTATACACAGGAAGAAGTGCATTGAATGAGGTAAGAGTGGCAGTACATTTTTGCAGTTTCTTGACTGGCTTATAGAGGGAAATGTTGTGCCTAATGTTCTGCACCTCCCTTCATGTCTATGCATATTTACAGTTATGGAACCAGATACAGGTAGTCCAATTCTGAAGTACTAAACAGGATACACACTAAATGCAAATGGTTTACTGAATAATATTATCTGTGTTTAAAATGGGGGGGGGCAGAGAATTTTTATCTCCTGGGAAGATCTTACAAAAGGCTGTCCTGGACAAACTAACAAACTATTTTTCATCTCCTGCATGCAGAAACGGAGATGGAGAAGCTCATAGTTGTTTCAACAACTGTTCTACTATGAGATGCTTCTACATTTCCCAGGAGAAGAGAAAGAGCTACTCTGGGTAGACTCTCAAGAGTTACAGAAAGCCACAGAATTTCTAAGTGATAAGAGATTAGGGGTTAGGGGATAAATAAAATTTTTGAAATAATGCAAAGGATGGCTGCCAAGTGTCAAGGGGGGCTCACGAAAAGGTGCTTGAGGAAGAATTTGATGGGAGATGGCCAAGTGGGCTTCAAAATGTCCACATAATTTGCTTACATAGGTTTTATGCCTATTATCTCCCAGTACTGAAAGACCTTATGTCTATTCTGGTTCTTTACTTCTAGGAGTTATCTGTCTCTCTGTGCCCTCTCCAGGCAGGACCAACTATACTTCTTACTTCTGACAGAAACTTCTATGCCTCATACAGACAAAGCCTCCATACCATGTTCCTGAAGGGTGTTCTGGTGCTGTAATATCTTTATTATTCAGCACCATTTCATAATTAGCCCCGTACTTCTAGTGGATAGGACAGGTAATTGCACTGCACAGGGCCACACTACCACCGATTCACAGATCAACTGTCTCATTCTTTCAAGGGTTTTTTGTTGATGAGGATTGTCACGTAGCTTCTACTCAGTGTTTTATTTTTGATCTAAAGAGCCCCTGCTATATTTTATTCTTCACATTGATCAGAGATCCAGAAAGCTCCATGCTTAGCATATATGCCACATCACTGACCTTTTTATTACATTCATCCTTTGAAACCCCAAAATGCCTTGTGACATGGCCATCTTCTGACACACAATAACTCCCAGATCCTTTCAGGAATACCTGTAACCTAATCTATTGGGTCTTGCTCCATGTTACTGATTACCCTTGATAAATACAACACTTGTCACCTATTCCTATTGAATTAGCACCTCATTTTCCTTTCCTGCCAATTCACCAAAATTATTTTGAACTCTACTCATGTTCTCCAGCATGTTCACAGCCACTTCCACCTCGGTGTTGATGGCAAATTTAAATAAGAACATTCTTATTCTATCACTCACATCACTAAAACATCAGGTTGTACTGCAACTCAAACAGACCCTTCAGCAATACATCCCAATAAATCCTTCCCATATTGACATATGCATGTGCTTCTGTGTATCCATGCCTAGAAGCACGTGTGTGCATGCACATGCCTGTTCTGCCCTGCCTGAATATAAGGATATTACACTGACCACAGTACTTTGTCGGTTTTGATGTTTGCTTAGTGGCAACCGATTTAGGTTGCCTTCTGCACAAAAAAACCCCTGTGTTATCAGCACACTCACTGGATTTAAGTAACTTGTACACTCCACAACAACCCCCTAGGAAATAAGGCAGAGCTGCTTTAGGAAGCACAAGGAACATACACACAGGCTAGTACACTGCAAAAACCTACATTGTTTTAAGAAGTCACCCTACAAAAAAACTTCACCAAGAAATAAAAGCAAGGCATGCTTTCAAAAGTTAATGTCAAGCTTAAAAAGAAACTACTTTTTTCTTTTTATGTGCAAAGGAAACAGTGAGTTCTGATCATAATAGAAACTTCTCTTAGGGATTGTATAAAACAACAGTATTTCTGAACAAATTTGGAAAAAAAAGGAGCAAATGCAGGCTCATTTAAAAAATTTGCTTAGCTATGGAAAACCACTAAGCAATTGTGGAAACTACAGCAGGAAAGAAAGTGGCAGACTTGCAGACTTGCTAGCGGGGTGCTCAGAGTTACACTGCTGTCAGAAATTCCCTAGGTAAACCTAAAAAGAAATAGTTTGTGCTGAGGCATTTTTATAAATTCCTCAGAGATACCTTAAATATTAATATGAACATATTTTAAAACAGTCTGTTAAATATTAAGGCATGTCCATGTATGCTATATTAACGTAAAATTGAATAAAAACCAGTTCTTCCCACAAGATTTACTTATTTTTTTAAAATTATTATTATTTTTTAGCTCTCCAGAGAAATCCCTGTTAACCAAACTAACATGTTCAAAATAGCAAAATTGAATGATCTGCCAGTTTTTAAGAACAGATTACTGACATGGTTTTGAATGTTTCTTAGATGAAATCACTAACTAACACCTTCACATTAATCGATTGGTGTCAGCAGAATTCTGGAGAGCTATGCTGCAGGCTCCAAGACCAAAGTAGTAATCAATTAAGGAAGTCAGCTGAAAAAAATGATGCAAAGATCAGAGTTGTCAATGGCAAAATAATCTCATCTCAGTGGTGTCAAAGGAAGAGTAAAAAAATGCCACATACTTACTTCATAATGTAAGAAAACAATTTCAAACAAAGATTTAGTAATCAAATAATTGTCAAATAAATATAGCAATTAAAATCTATGAAGAAATTCTTCAATAATCTATCTTCTAGGCCATATTTATGTAATTTTATAAAAGATACATGTCAGTATAAATTGTACAAGTCTTTTTTTTTTTACAGTATAAATAGCATACTTGCTAAAAAAATCCAAGGGATTTTTATTTAGAGTACTAATACTCCAAACAATTAATACAAAGTTAATTACCAAGACAAAGATATATCCAGTTTAGTTCTTGGAAACTAACTAATATTTTTACACATCTTACACACTTTTCTTTTGGAATAGGGATAAAAAAAAAACCCTCTGTTTTTCTGCTGTATGTTCCATCAATAAACAACTCTGAAGCACAAATAACACTGCTTTGTTGAGCTCCTAAGTTCTTGAACCTGCTGAGTTAGCAAGGATGTCCACAGCAGGGTGTTGAGAAGGGGAGCGTTAAATATCACTCAAAATAGGGTTCTCATTTCTCCATACTCTTTGTTTGGCTATCACCATCATGAGGGCCTCTACCACGCTACATGCCACAGAAAGCTACCTGACACAATCTGTAGTGCATTCTTTACCTTCCACAAGCAAACCATCAGAATCTATTAAAATTACTTTACGCCGATAGCACTAGAGACATGACAAATCACAGGCCAAGAGTCAGATACCAAAGAATGTGTCTCAGGGCGTTGGGGCCAGGCCCATTTGCAAGCAAATGATATTGTGCGAAGCTGGCATGCTCAGTGCATGACAAACTGATGCAATTTCAGTACTGTCGGAGAAGCTGGGTGAGATTTCTCTGATGCTGGCTATGGTTAGTGTACAGAATTGTGCAGAGTTCCCAGATTTGAATCACTTGGGGCCTGAAAGGGCTTCACTTGACAAGCCACAAATAATTACACTACACTCCTTCTATTGTACTCTATTACTTTGCCTCTTATCTCTAGGCTTTGAGCACTCATGAACAAGCAAGGTCGCTTCTATTTTGACCATGATGCAACAAAACATTGTTCTTTTGTGATATGATAAATAAAACACAGCCCTGCAGTCTAAACATTTTATCAGGTCCATTTTCCGCTTTTATAAACAACAACAACAACTTTGGGAGCTTGTTAGAAGAGTAGAGGTTGGAAATAACCATGCGGGCAAGTTCATGAGCTTTTCACTTAGGAGTGTGATATAGATATCTCGTTATTGTAAAAACTCATTTGAGAAATGGGGCATTAAGTTCTTAGCCTGTAACAAATAACAGCTGTATCTGTGATTACTTTAAGCAGGTTTTTACCCCCTTTCAAATCAGCAATTTTTGACAATTTAGTTGGCGAGTAGCAAAAAATAGTTTGAATGTGTAGCATGTTACCAGCTCCTTCCTAGACACCAAATACAATTCAAAATTAACATTTGTGTATTAGCTCACAAAATGTATTATTTAAACACTTAGCCAGTTAGGAAAGTTCTGTGTTAGTGGTATTATCGTGGCCACTGTGTTCAAAAAGAGTAATGATATTCACAACATTCACACTTAGGAAAAAAGAAAGAAAAAAAGGCAAAAGCAAAAACAATGGCTTCCATAGTTTAAGGAAGTAACTTCTAGTCATCTTTTCTTAGTTTACGGAACAATTTCTTTCACAAGAAATTTCCTTTTTTCTCTCCCTGGTTAGGCAAAAATCAATCTTTTAATTTAGAGTTCCAAACTACTAACCAGATGGTACCAGGTTTTTTTCAGCCTTAAAACTATGTTTAGAGGTTTTCTTAAGTTGCAATTAGATACAAAGCAGGAAAGGAAAAACTCAAATATGATGACAAACATGATGCATGTAGACAAAAAATTATTCTTTCCCTCTTCCTGAATGGCACTAAGAATTTATTGCAAAACCTGACTGCCTGATATCAAAACATTCTGAAAAGGGAAGGTAAAACCAAAATTATCAAAAGAACAGATTTCAATATAGAGGACAAATACAGAAAGGAAAAATTTAAAAAAGGCCAAAAACCCCTCCCAGAAATGACTTAAGTTTTCTAATCTCTGTGTCAAACAGAGGAAATAGTGCAAAGACTGTATGTCTACCAATCACACAACTACATACACATTTGCTCAGCAAAAGGCAGTTTCTGTTCAACACCAATAACAGACGTTTTCAGTATTTACTGACTTTTTATGCTCCCTAGCTACAACATAAAACCTGATGCCACGTCTTTAGCTTTTAGCGGGAGAATGAATGTCTAATTAGAAACCAACTTTTAAATGTTCACAAACTTCTTTATGAGAATGGAGCGTTTTGAACTTTAATGGTGAGTATGTCAGCACAGGAAATAATTTTTCTTAGAATTTGGAACAAATGAGAAAAAATAATAGGCTAATATGTTTTCTGATTCTATAATGGCATAACTTTCAACTCCAAAGCTTATCTGAATTTTTTTCCTGAATATCCATTTTTTCACAAAATTAAAGCAAGGCAAATATTTTTGTAGCATTCTCTGACATTATTATAAATGTACTGGTCCATTAATTTATTACTAAACTGAAGTCATGTTCCTTATTTTTCACCACATCTTAAAGGAACAAGAAAGTTAGACTGCAATTACCATCACAGCTCGACTGCAAGGAAGACACATGACCAGGGAGTCCTATTCTTGGAAAGAACTTGACCATCCTGTATAGGGTACCAAAGGGCATCTATACAGAAAGAAAAAGAGTCCTGAGCAAATCCAGAAGTAGAGGCAACTGGCTGAAGTTGCTTACAATGAACTGGCTTTTTAAAAAAAGCCGTTCATTGTAAGCAATACAGACTTGCTGCTGAACAACTGATTGTTTCACTACCTAATCAAGATTCTTTGTTCGTCCCTATGTAAAAGATTATAAGGAAGGAAAGCTTTAGACTTCATTATTTTCCAATTTGGAGATACTGCAGCGCTTGAATGCCTTCTGCCCTGATATAAAAGGGGAATTCAGTTTTTAAAAGTGAATCAATTACAGGAGAGACAAGGAATATAAAAAATAAAATAATGAAGATTTCAGTAATTCTTATCTCACCTTTTTCAAGGTAATCTGGTGGGAGAGAAAAGCTTCACAGAAGTTTTATACTGTTTTCATTCTGTTAAAGAATTAAGCACCCATTTTGGATAGACAATACTTTCCACAGCGTGTCATCAGGCAAACAACTATTATCAAGTGTAGGCAACTTCTTTCAAGAGTAATTTTTGAAACTCTGTGTACCATATACACTATTTCACAACTGTCATGTAGAGGACCTGATCTTAACCAGGACCCACAAACCCTGAGACATACAAACTAATAAAATACTAGGTGTAAGTTGCAGTGGAGGTTTGGCTGTCACTTCTTATAAATTACTGAATTGTAGCTACACTGAGGGAAAATTCAACATTCAAAATCATCTTCACAGATTTCCTATCCATATGCTTTTAGAACTGAAGGTTTTTTTTGAACAGGAGGTGGAGCTCTCACTGCACTGACAGAGGAGGAATGAGAGGAAATAATTATTTCAAACCTGGCATGGAGATGGTGCTCCTTTCTCATGGTATGCTCTTTCTCTCTCATTTCAATGTCTAAAAGTATCCAAACTTTAATGTTTTGCCTTAAATACTTTATTTAAAAAAAGTCCAACCCTACAACATTTATTGGTTTATGGAACATAAAATATTTATAACACAATATATAGGTTGAAATAATATTTAAAAAAAAGACTGTTCACAGAAAGAGATTAGTCATGTTTTAGCTGCAAGACCTTTATCATCAGGACATCTAGGAATAAATAAGTTTGCTAACAGACTACATACACTTCTCCTTTCATTTTCCATTAAAAATACAATGCCACTTTCAAAGGGAATGACAACACTTCTGTTTTGTCATCAAAATCCCCTTCCAGAATGCTTTACAGTGCTATTTCAGTCTTCTCCAAGCCACAGAAAGTTCAGGCTTAGATAAAACTGAAAAAGAAAAGTTGATACACGTCCTCATATAATTCCCATAAACAGGAAAAATAATGGTTGCTTATAACAAGTGTATTCAGAAAATGGTAGCTGGAAAGCCTCCATTAGCACACTACCTGAAGTATTTCCACTGTACCCAAATGCAGCACTGAAGTTCTAACACTGAGCACTCTGCCACACAAGCATCTCTTAGGTATCATATATGGAAATTCCAAGATAACGTCATAAATGCTATAACAATGGAGACCAATTACCAATTAAACCTGGAAATAATTACATCAGACATGAAAAAATTCAAAGACCAATTAAAATGTGTGCTGCAATAATAAAAAAGTGAGAGATATCTTACATGTTCCCTCATGTTGCATTTTAGAGCCTGGTGTGTTCTCACTTCTAGCAAGTAAACAATGAAATAGGTTTAACATTACCTTTGTTAACAAGATTTTACAATTATCATGACTTGATGCTATATGGGTAGAAAACATGACCAAGAGCAGTGAAGCATGGATCCTCTGATGAAATGATTCCACTGGTGGTATTATATTATTGACAAAATTTTGTCACCAATACCTCTCAAAAATACAATGGAATTCAAATATCTCTACTGTGATGCATGTTTGAATGCCCCACTAACTCCAATCTTTCTGAAAATGTAACTTCCTCATCAAAACTGCAAATCAGTAGATCTTGGGAAAGAAATGGATAATGGATGCTTTGCAGTTGTGGTTTACTGACAGAGAGCGTCAACTTTTGGTCTTTCAGAGGGCAAATTGATATAGGTGATCACACTGCTGTTTCTATATCCAACTGCCGACCCTCACCACAGGAACACAGCAAAAGGGATTTCCTGCTCAGAAAAATCTTATGTGGGCCTTTGAGCAACTGCACAACAATTAGAGAGCACTGGAGCTGTATGTCTCTGTCTAACCCATCTGCACTCTGAAGCAGATTAAACACACAAGAGAGAAAACAGCTTTAACTGATTGCTATGTACACATTCAGTCAGTTTTCTCTTTGGTTTTACGTTTTCCTAGTTTCTGCCTTAGCTCCCATCATGTGCATTGCAAAATTCTTTGTGTCTTATTTTATACACTTCAAGTTCCCACTGCATACAAAGTGATCAGTTTCATAACACTGATAAAGTCTGTCAACAGGAAAGCTGACTGGAGAAAAGACGTTTAATCATCACTGCTGACAAATGCACAAGCTACCACAAAAAAAAAAAAAAAATCAGGTCTATTCCCTCCACTAATCCATGCTCCTTCATTGGAACTGCAAAAAAATACCCAAACAAAAATGATCAAAATAGCATTTTTCTGACATTACAGAGTCTGTCAAATTATTGTCTTCATCATCCCTGCAGGAGAGAAACACAGCTGTACAGACCTACTCTGGCTCCCTCGTGGAGTAACTAGGACATTTGAAAATCCTCTATGAAGACACTAAGACTGTAAAATAATCTAATTAGATCTAACAGATCTAATACTTCCGTTTAACTTCCTTGAACTTGGAGTGACTGGTGTGTCACTGACTTCAACAGGACTTGTGAGACAAAGTTAACACATGGTGAGCTTGTACAAGCAGATTGGTAAGAAAGTAGTCTTCACACTGGCAGATTTCATACTCAAGGCATTCAAAGGCTGTTCAGATTTTTTTAAACTACCAAGTTTACACAGTTCAGACACTCAGTGAAAGGGTTAAAATAGCAATTCTTCAAAGTGTTTTGACATAAACTCGTAATTACTCCCTCCATGCTTTGTAACTACAACACTTACAAATATTCCCCCTTTATAACTTGCTATTGTGGCTTACTCTTAGGCTTCATATGGAAGAACAAGTAAAAACTTCCCTTTTGTGACTCTATGTACATTTACTTTAACAGTAAAAAATGCTGAAATACATAAAATATAACCAATTTTAAGTCTTTGTGGTTTTATACTTCCATAAAGAAGAGTATAACCTAGTAATTAAACAGCTTCTATGGTAAAGTCTATGGACTTTCAAAAAACCCACAGTATTTTAGGATCTTACACGTCGTATCTTACTTCCACGGCATTTGCAACTCCAGGAAAATTTGGGGAGTAGTATTGGAAGTGTTAATTAAAAACACAGTAGGCACTCGTGTCAGTCAAATATGCCCTCTGCTCTACAACACATTTAAATGTATGTCACCTTGACCTGCAATATACCACTGTAAAATTTTTTTGGTCAATATAAATCAAAGGTACACTAATTTATTCAGTAAGTTTCCTGGGATCTGAATCAACATTAGAAATCTAACTAGTATTTATTATTCTGTTATTGACAAAGGGAGCATATTTAAATGATAACAAGAACACGTGGGTGTCATTTTGAAGTTGAATTGTTCTCTAGGGACATCCTTAGTAAGCGTCTACATTTAAAGGTCATTCACTGCCAAATTATGAACAACTGTTGCATTTATTAGAACAGGCTCAATAGTTTAGAAGCTAGTGTCATCAATTTAAACTGGCAATGAAATTTAATTGTCCACGAGGAAAACAGACATTTTCCTTATTCTGTGTTTCATCATTTTATGTATACTCCAAACAGAACTGGAAAAAGTGCAAGTTTACTCTGGCATTTTGGGTTTTTTTGGTGGTTTTTTTTTTGGGATGGGGGCATAGTCGAGGAAAAAGACTTTCAAGATCTTATATCAGAGGAATAGAGCTTTAGTAAAGCTGAGCTCCTGGAACAAAGACTTTTGAAAGAACCGTGTCTCCCATTTACTTTCTTGACAGAACCCAATCTCAAGAGTTGTATAATAAGACTTTTCCCTAAATTTTCTTTCTAATCTTTTATTTTTGTGGTCAAGACTCCACTCTACTTCTTAATTTCACTGTAGTTTTCAGTCTGAAGCTAGGGAGAAGTTTCCCCTTTCGATGGCAAGTCATTTCCACCCTCTCCCCAGAACTGATGGGTCTCTGCTCATTCCACTTTCCCAGAACTGATGGGACTCCCTGCCCATTCCACTTTGCAAGTGCTGCCTAACAATATTAGGGAGATTATTTTATCTGAAAAAACAGGTTTCAAGGTAAAGTTGAAAACAAACCAGTAAATTGGTAATGAATTTCTTTAAAGAAAAGGACAAACATTCCTTTTGTGTCTTTTCTTTCCGGGGAGTAAGAACATACAGTGGCAGCCTGAATCCAGGGGAACTGGATTCTGCTCTGCTAAAGGTAAGAAACCAGAAAGGAAGAGATGTCAGGAAATCATGCAGAGCCACTACAGAGAGGAACAACTTCCTTTCAGTCTCTCATTTCATGCAGGAGGTGACCACCATCGCTATTTCTAGAAAAGACGCTAGGATGACCATCACCACTCTTCCCAAAAAAACCCTCCCTCAGTTCTGTTTCTCTGCAGTGGCCCCAGCAATCACAGTACAGAAGACATGCCTTGTAACCTCCTGGCAAGTGACTGGGCTGGTGGGCAGCCAGCATGTCAGCAATTTTCTATATGCCCCAAGTTCCATCATCCTTTTCTGCTATTAATTGCATAATCTGATAGTTCCTTGTTTCAGCTATTCCAAGTAAACATTTTAATTTTGAGCAAGATAGCACTTCTGGGAAAGAGAATAGTAAAAGATTGACTGTGTAAAGTAGTACTTCAGTGATCACAGAATCATACAATAGTTTGGGTCGGAAGGGACTTTTAAAGGTCATCTAAACCACCACCCCTGCAATAAGCAGGGACATCATCTAGATCAGGTTGCTCAGAGCCCTGTCCAACCTGACCTTGAATACTTCCAGGGATGAGGCATCTAAAAATCTCTCTGAGCAACCCGTGCAGGTTTCACTACCCTCACTGTAAAAACTGTGCCTACTCCGAATATACCCTCTTTTAGTTTAAAACCATCACTGTTTGTCCTATTGCAACAAAACCCTACCAACAAGCTTGTCCCCATCTTTCTTAAAAGCCCTCCGTATATACTGAAGGACTGCAAAAATGTCTCCCTGAGCCCTCTCTGGTCTGGGCTGGACATGCCAACTCTCTCAACCTTTCTTCACAGCAGAGGTGCTCCATCCCTTTGATCCATTTTTGTGGCCCTTCTCTGAACTCACTCCAACAGTCCCTGTCTTTCCTGTGTTGAGGAACTCAGAGACAGATGCAGCAGACCCCTTCCAGGTGGGACCTCACAAAAGCAGAGAAGAGGGACAGAATCCCCTCCCTTGCCCTGCTGATCATACTGCTTTTGATGCACTCCAGGACACACTTGGCTTTCCGGGCTGTGAGCGAACATTGCTGGCTCATGTCCAGCCTCTCATCCACCAGTAGTACTGCCAAGTCCTTCTCTGTGGGGTTGCTCTCAATTCCTACATCCCCCAGCCTCTACGGATACTAGGTGTTGCCTCAAACCAGGTGCACTTGGCATTTTTGAACCTCATGAGGATCTCATGGACCCACTTCTCCAGCTTGTCCAGGTCCCTCTGGATGGCATTCTGTCCTTCAGGTATGTCAACAGTATCACCCAGCTTGGTGTCATCTGCAAATTTGCTGAGGGTGGACTCGATCCCTCTGTCTGTGTCATTAATGAAGACCTTAAATAACACTGGTCCCAGTGCAGACCACTGAGGGCACCACTTGTCACTGATATCCATCAGGAGTCTAAGCCACTGACGACTACCCTCTGGATCTGACTGTCCAACCAATTCCTTATCCATCTAACAGTCCAGCCATAGAAGCCATCTCTCTCCAATTTAAGAGAGAAGGATATTGTGCAGCACTATGACAAAGTCTTTACAGAAGTCCAGATAAATGACATCTGTAGACCTTCCCTTGCCCACTGATGTAGCTACTCCACCACAGAAGGCCACTGGGTTAGTCAGGCAGGACTCGACCTTGACGAAGCCATGTTGGCTGTCCCAAATCACCTCCCTGTCCTCCACGTGCCTTAGCAGAGCTTCTAGGGGGATCTGTTCCATGAACTTTCTAGGCACAGAAGTTGGTAGTTCCAAGGGTTCTCTTTTCCATCCTTTTTAAAGACCAGTACAATGTTTCCCCTTTTCCAGTCACCTGGGACTTCACGCGACTGCCGTGCCTTTTTGAATCTCATGGAGAGTGGTTGGCAACTACATCAGCCAATTCCCTCGGTATTCTGGAATGCATCTTGTAATGTCCCACAGACTCAGCTATGTTCAGGTTCCTCATGAACCCTACCTCTTATAGTGGGAAGCACTTTGCTCCCCCAGTCCCTGTCTTGCAGTCTATTTACTTGAGAAGTGAGGGAAAAGAAACTGCAAGTGAAGAGCGAGGCAAAAAAAGTTCTTAAATAGCTCAGCCTTTTCTTGTCCATTGTTACCAGTTTGCCTGTTGTGTTCATTGGGAACAGTACACTTTCTTTGACTTTTATCACCAAACTGTTTTAAAAGGTAATACTATACATAAGGCTGATGATGTAAACTAACTAAAGTTGAATTGCCTATATAATTTCATAGAAAAATACCATACTTTACTCAGATATACTGCACCCATCCCCTTTAATGGAAGGTTACATTTCAAAAAGATAATACTTCACAGTGGCACTTACTCCACTTGACTTTTCTAATTCATCAGATTTAGATAGCACAGAAGTGGTGAAACATCTGCTTAATCATAAATACTTGATCACCCTGCAATCCTCAAATTTTAAAGTCATATCTATACTCCTCCTGGCTGTTAACCCCTACAAGAATGAGAGCTAATGCGGTACGGACACAGAAAAATCCACAAGCTCCAACCATCCAAGTGAAACCACCTTGTTCCTCCAAGTAAAATAATTTCTATTGTAAATATGTATGAAAATATATCTGTCTACACAGTATCTCTGCTAGTACAGAGCAATATATTAGCTTTCATTAACCTTAGTTTTGCTGGAAGGAGGGCATGTAGTGTACTCATTTGAATTTCTATATTTGGAACAATACTTATGCAAATTATTTAGCAATATAACAAATCGACAATTACATTGGCATAAGCTTTCCTCATGCATAACTCATAAGTTCTTTAAAACATAAAGGAAATACACAATGTTATTATCATAACAGTTTTCTGTATCCTATCCAATAAGCATGCCTG
The DNA here is from genome assembly GCF_001715985.3 of Manacus vitellinus. Classification (NCBI taxonomy): domain Eukaryota; kingdom Metazoa; phylum Chordata; class Aves; order Passeriformes; family Pipridae; genus Manacus; species Manacus vitellinus. The sequence goes on along the minus strand of NW_021940917.1, from coordinate 5,890,105 downwards.
GTCCAAATGAACTTCAGCTACCACTTCTAGCACAGTTTCCTGGTCAGCACACAGCATGATAATTTTTGTATGGGATGTAGTATAGAGCCCTCTCATCTGACTGCAAAGACAAAAGAATCCTGCAGGAACAACAACAAAATCTGCTGATCTACAGTAAGTTTCAGATCCATGAGTTTGACTCATCACTAGAGAATGACCCAAGAGGAAAAGTGGTACAATGTGTTGTAATCAAAAGTGCTGTACAACAGTGTTGTAATCAAAGATTTTCACTCTCAAGATCATTTTCTTGAAAGACTTCTAGAAAAGATACAGTTTCATTTCTGATTTCTTTGCAGATTAGACAACTTAGCATTTATGAAATTTAAAAAAATTAAACCCTTTAGATAGCAGGATTCACTGACAGAATTACAACTAAATACATAAAAAACACATAAAAACAAATACTAAAAAATAAACACTGCTATGAAAAATCCTATTTGTGTAATATGTGCATCTAAGAAATCACTCTGTCACTTCCAACTAACATACTCAACTAGGACATGGTGGGATTAATCTGTGCTACAGTAACCACACTCAGCAAAATGTTTTAAAGCCAGCTTCATTCCCCAAAATCACACAGATATACTGCAGGGAACCCTTTACACTTAAGTTCACCTAAGAGACAAATATTAATGCAGTTACACTCCCACATTAATGTATCTAAAGTGGTTTACAAGTAGTAGTGAGGACCAAATAATCTACAGCATTAAAAATCAGGCAGATGCACTTGTCTTATGGAACTATGCCTACATGGATCAATCTTCTAGCAATTCACCTGGATTTGATTTTTTTCTTGGTATTTCTCAGCAGCTCCAAACTACTGAATTAATACATTTAATAAAAGAAGCTAGCCTTGAATATCCGCATTCAGTCAAATGCCTTGAGGTCCACATCCTCCCCTGTCTCTACCCAGGAACATGTGGAAGTGTTACAGTCCAGCAGTTTTGTGGGATGAGAAAACCACTGGGAACAAAAAGGACTTCTAAAAACTGTGCAGACTAATTTGCTTGCTCAAGAAGGATAAGCTACACAGCAGGTTGCCCAGGACAATGTCCAGGCAGGTTTAAAGAACCTGCAAGGATGGAGACTTCACAGTCTTCTGGGCAACCTATGCTTGACCAACTTCATGGTAACAAACCAGTCTTGTCTTATGTTTAGATGGTGTTCCCTGTGTTCTGTTTGCCCACTGCCACCTGTATGTCACCAGGCACCAACAAGAAGAGTCTTGCCCCTCACTCTCTTCGTTCAGATCATTTGTACACGTTGATGCAATGTTTCTGTCCCATCTCTTCTAAGGGGCACCCCAGCTCTCTGAGCCTTCTCTCATGCAAGATATACTCCAGTCCCTTCATCATGTTTGGCCCTGCACTGGGCTCACTACAGCTTCTTTTGTGGGAGCCCAGACCTGGACCCAGCACGTGCCTCTCTCAGCAGGGAGCAGCTGCCTCTCCCCTCTCACACTGCACCAGCCTCACAGAGCTCGCCTGGGACAGAGGGTGCCTGGCAGGCTGAGAGCAACTCCCAGTGCAAGAGTAGGGCTGGGCAGGGCAGGGATGGGATGGCATGGCATGGCATGGACAAGGTTGGGCTGAGCAGGGATGGGATGGGAGGCGATGTGGCCAGCAGGGCTAGGCTGGTCAGGGCAGGGATGGACTGCGCAGGAATCGGCAGGGATGGGCAGGGATGGGCAGGGATGGGATGGGATGGGATGGGATGGGATGGGATGGGCCGAGTAGGAATGGGCAAGGATGGAATGGGCAGGGCAGGGCAGGGCTGAGCAGAGAATGGGCTGAGCTTGGGCAGGTCAAGGCAGGGCTGGACACAGCTGGGCAGTGCTGGGCTGGGCAGAGATGGGTTAGGCAGGTCAAGGCAGGGCTAGGCACGGGTGGGATAGGATGGGCTG